>NC_063188.1:58436500-58622624 GCF_023159225.1 Perognathus longimembris pacificus
TAATTCCAACAAGACAACTTAAATCTGAGGCCAGCCTGAGCTACAATGGTAAGACTATCTCAAAGAAAAAAGAAAAGAAAAAAGTCAAATCAAGTAAAGTATACATCTTTCTGTAAGTTTTATGTGGCAAAGGAAATTTCATTAGGATATGAAGATCCAAAGATATGGTTAAATCTGAATTTTTTATGCAGTATGCTTGAAAAAGAATGAATAGTTGCTGGGAATATGGCCTAGTGGCAAGAGTGCTTGCCTCGTATACATGAAGCCCTGGGTTCAATTCCCCAGCACCACATATACAAAAAACAGCCAGAAGTGGTGCTGTGGCTCAAGTGGCAGAGTGCTAGCCTTGAGCAAAAAGAAGTCAGGGACAGTGCTCAGGCCCTGAGTTCAAGCTCCAGGACAGGCAAATAAATAAGTAAATTTTTTTTTTTTGGCCAGGCCTGGGGCTTGGACTCAGGGCCTGAGCACTGTCCCTGGCTTCTTTTTGCTCAAGGCTAGCACTCTGCCACTTGAGCCACAGCACCACTTCTGGCCATTTTCTGTATATGTGGTGCTGGGGAATTGAACCCAGGGCCTTATGTATACTAGGCAAGCACTCTTGCCACTAGGCCATATTCCCAGCCCATTTTTTTTAAAATGCTTCTAAGAATGATAGTCATGGAGAAATATGATAGGCCAAAGGGACAAGGGTAGGGGAAGCACCAAGGCTTGTTTGTTCAGATGGTTCTAGAGAGATAAGGATGTTCCTTTCTTGCACAAACAGGAAGGAAGTTTCACAAAGTTTCATACAAGGGCCTCCTGTTCTGCTTCAGGGGAGAGTCAGAAAAACTTTTCCAAGTTTGATGACTTACTCCTGGGGAAAGGGGGAGTTAAAAGTTAATGTCCTTCCTGCTTCTGCCATTTTCACAGATTCCTCCAGTTTAGAATATTTAATATGTCAACACATCATATTTTAGGGGATTGTGTCCTGAACCCCGTTAATACATGTGCTACCATATGAATAAAAATATTTCCAAAAAAATACAACTGGAACTCCTACTAGTTCTCTTAGCTTTGAGGAGGAAAATAGAGTAACAGAGTGTTGAAGGAAATTTTATTTTGCTGTTTATACCCTGTGAATGAAAGAAAAGATTGGTTTGCCTTACCCATTGCTAGATTTGTGGCCAACTTCCCTACAACAAAAGACAGATTCACAAGAGAAAAATATGCATGTGTTTCAATTTTATTTGACATAGGAGACTTTCAAAATGAAGACCCAAGGGAAAATCTGGGAGAGAGCAAAGGAAGGGATGACACTGTCCAAAAAGAAATTTACTCAGGGGGATAGGAATTTGGCTTAGTGGTAAAGTGCTCACCTCGTATACATGAAGCCCTGGGTTCGATTCCTCAGCACCACATATATAGAAAAAGCCAGAAGTGGCGCTGTGGCTCAAGTGGTAGAGTGCTAGCCTTGAGCAAAAAGAAGCCAGGACAGTGCTCAGGCCCTGAGTCCAAGCCCCAGGACTGGCAGCAAAAACAAAACAAATAAACAAAAAGAAATGTACTCAGCACCTGACATATAACTGTAACTCTTTTGTAGATCACCTTTATAACAATAAGAGAAAATGAAGACCCGAGGAAAAAAATGGAACTAGGAAAACTAAGGGCTTGAATGGGATTGGGAGAGATGAAGGAGAATGATGACATTGATTAGGATACATTTGTGCTCATAATCTGATAAGTTGACTTGAAAATCACAATAATAAAAGAAACCTATTGATACATGTCCTCTGGATTTTAGTATAGAAATAAAAGCCAAGAACCGAGAAACAGTTCCCTTTTTCCTTTTTTTTTTTTTCTTGCCAGACCTGGGGCTTGAACTCAGGGCCTGGGCACTGTCTCCGGCTTCTTTTCACTTAAGGCTAGCACTCTACCACTTGAGCCACAGCGCCACTTCTGGGGTTTTTTTCTGTTTATGTGGTACTGAGGAATGGAACCCAGGGCTTCTGCATGCTAGGCAAGCACTCTACCACTAAACCACATTTCCAGCTCTGCAAAGATTCTTTGTAGCACCTTTATATGGAGGCTCCTTTTTCCTGACTATAAAGGAAAATCTCTCACAAAAGAGGAGAGAGAGAGAGAGAGAAAGAGAGAGGTGTTGTTGTTGTTGTTGTTGTTGTTGTTGTTGTTGCTCCTGGGGTTTGAACTCAGGGCCTTGGGGTTTGAACTCAAAGCCTCAGCGCTGTCCTTGAGCTATTTTGTTTTACCACTTAAACAACAGCTCCCCTTCTAGCTTTTTGTGGTTACTTAGACATAAGACTCTCACAGAATTTCCTGCCCAGGCTTGCTTGGAACCTTGATCCTAAGATCTCAGCCTCCTGTACAGCTAGGATTACAGGCATAAGCCACCAGTGCCTGGCACTTGCTTAGCTTTTTTTTGCTCAGGCTGACTACTACTTTTGTCACAGCTCTACTTCTGGCCTTTTTATTTTTCCCAGGCCTGGGGATGGAACTCAGGGCCTGAGCACTGTCCCTGGCTTCTTTTTGCTCAAAGCTAGCACTCTACCACTTGAGCCACAGCGCCACTTCTGGCCGTTTTCTATATATGTGGTGCTGGGGAATCAAACCCAGGGCTTCATGTATAAGAGCCAAGCACTCTACCACTAGGCATATTCCCAGCCCCCTATCCTGTTTCTCTATTTTCCAAGATGCTATATTTTGGGGTAGAGAGAAATCTCATATCACTAGGCGCTAGTGGCTCCCACCTGTAATCCTAGCTACTCAGGAGGCTGAGATCTAAGAATCATGGTTCAAAGCCAGCTCAGGCAGGAAAGTCTGAGTGACTCTTATCTCCAATTAACCACCAGAAACTCGGAAGTGGAGCTGTAACTCAAAGTGGTAGAGTGGCCTTGAGCAAAAGAGTTCAGGGACAGTACTACAGTACCCAAACTCTGCATTCAAGCCCAAGGACAGCATTTGTTAAAATCCTGTTATTACAGGCTAGGTGCAGAGGCACACCTGTAACTCTAGCAGTTGGGAAGCTGAGGCAAGAGAATTCAGGCTTCCAGGACAGTTTAGACTATGTATCTACATACTGTCTCCAAAAAGCAAAACAAACAAACAAACAAAAAAAGAATGAGGGGCTGGGGATATGGCCTAGTGGCAAGAGCGCTTGCCTCATATACATGAAGCCCTGGGTTCAATTCCCCAGCACCACATATACAGAAAATGGCCAGAAGTGGCGCTGTGGCTCAAGTGGCAGAGTGCTAGCCTTGAGCAAAAAGAAGCCAGGGACAGTGCTCAGGCCCTGAGTCCAAGGCCCAGGACTGCCAAAAAAAAAAAAAAGACCTTTAAAAAAAAAAAAAGAATGAATTATAAGTGATTTCTTATTTGTATTTTCCTGTATTTTGATACTTAATACATGTACATACATACATATATACATATACCTATTTTTCTTTTTAAAGACTAATGGGAGGCAATTTTTGTTTCTAGAGCTGTTTTGTTTAAAGCAATCCCATGACAGAAAACGACCCCCAGTAACAATTCACTGGATTGCTTCAATGGCTGATTGTGTCAGAGAAAACCAGAGCTGAACACAGGTAAAAAACACGAAGAGAAACTGGATTCAGGAAATATTAAAAAATGGGGAAAGGGCTGGGAATATGGCTTAGTGGTAGAGTGCTTGCCTCATATACATGAAGCCCTGGGTTTGATTTCCCAGCACCACATAGATATAAAAGGCCAGAAGTGGCGCTGTGGCTCAAGTGGCGGAGTGCTAGCATTGAGCAAAAAGAAGCCAGGGACAGTGCTCAGGCCCTGAGTTCAAGCCCCAAGACTGGCAAAATAAAAATAAAAAAGGGGAAAGATATCCTAGTATAGAACTAGGCTCTGTTCCTGGGCTGGGGATATAGCCTAGTGGCAAGAGTGCCTGCCTCGGATACACGAGGCCCTAGGTTCGATTCCCCAGTACCACATATACAGAAAACGGCCAGAAGCAGCGCTGTGGCTCAAGTGGCAGAGTGCTAGCCTTGAGCGGGAAGAAGCCAGGGACAGTGCTCAGGCCCTGAGTCCAAGGCCCAGGACTGGCCAAAAAAAAAAAAAAAGAACTAGGCTCTGTTCCTATAATAAAGACAAGAAGAGATTAAAACCAGGGCTGGGGATATGGCCTCATGGCAAGAGTACTTGCCTTGAATACATGAAGCCCTGGGTTCACTTCCTCAGCCCCGCATACACAGAAAACGGCCAGAAATGGAGCTGTGGCTCAAGTGGCAGAGTGCTAGCCTAGAGCAAAAAGAAGCCAGGGACAGTGCTCAGTCCCTGAGTCCAAGGCCCAGGACTGGCAAGAGAGAGAGAGAGAGAGAGAGAGAGAGAGAGAGAGAGAGAGAGAGAGAGAGAGAGAGAGAGATTATAGCCACACAACTATGAGGGAATGGAAAATTTTTAAGCAGAATTATCAGAGGAAGGGGGGATTCTAACAAAACTGATTTGTCAGTATTTTGGCTGAAGGCAGCCAGGGTGATAAGATATCAATCTGCCAGAGGAATCTTGCTGAGCTTGTGCAATGGGATTCTTGCTGAAACTGTCCTAAGAGGAGCAGGAAAAAAAAGTAAGGCCTAGTAAAAAAAGAGAACTCAAAAATACAAGACTAAGCAGAATGTCAAATGGTCCTTGAGTGCTTTCTTTCCTTTTCCTTACATGAAAAGACCCAAAAATTAAGCTCTCAATGCTTTTGATTTCTTTATTCTCCTCCAAGAAAATAAATAGTTTTTCATTTAGCAGCTGGCCCCATCAACAAGGATACTAATATCCTACCTAGTAGGTTCTTGGGACATTTATGATGAAGGAACAACTGAGGAAGGTCATATATCAAAGGTATACAAAATAACAGCAAGTATATAAAGAAAAGAAAACAAAACTAATGCATGTAATAAATAGTGAAAAGAGCTGGAGAATCTGGCTCAGTGGTAGACATGTTTGCCAAGACTGTGTCAGGCCCTGGGTTCCATCCCCAGCACTAGAAAAGAGAGAGAGACAGAGACAGAGACAGAGACGGAGGAGACTGAGACAGAAACAGAGACAGAGAGACAGATGAACAGACAAGAATAGAGAGACAGAACAAGAATATCTGAAGGCAGTTTTGCAAAGAAGACAATACAGAGCTATCAGATATGAAAGAAAATTGAAAAGAGCATATGAAAAGTATCACTGAGAATTGGAGCCGTGGCCCAAGTAGTAGAGTGCCAGCAGGAGTAGAAAAAAAGCTAAACAAAAGCACAAAGGCCCTGAGTTCAAGCCCCAGTACATACATACATACACACACACACACACACACACACACACACACACACACACACTATATATAAAAGTTGAATTCTGTTTTACATTTTGAAAGGGGCAGAAGTTTGAAAAACATGTTTTAATTACTGAAGCTTTCTCAAATAGACTTCTTTTATTTTCTTCCATTTCCTGGACTTCATTTCAATAAATATTATATGACCACAGGCACATAGGCATTGCACATTTGTGTTCCTCCCTTAGGAGTGTCCTCCTTTGATCTCACTCTGTGTGAATGTCTAGAGTCCTGTATGATTTATCATGTCTCCATGTATTTTTTTTTGCCAGTCCTAGGGCTTGAACTCAGGGCCTGAGCACTGTCCCTAGCTTCCTTTTGCTCAAGGCTAGCACTCTGCCACTTGAGCCACAGTGCCACTTCCGGCTTTTTCTGTTTATGTGGTGCTGGGGAATCGAACCCAGGGCTTCATGCATGCTAGGCAAGCACTCTACCACTAAGTCACATTCCCAGCCCTGTCTCCATGTATTTAAGAAAGCATGTGCTTTGGTCTGTCTAAGCTTGACTTACGTCACTTAACATGATTTGTTCTAAATCCATCTATTTCCCTGAGAATGACATAATATTCTTTCTAATGGTTATGTAAAATTCCATTGTGCATAGTACCACATTTTTGTGTGTAAGTAAGTATCACATTTGAATAGACTTCTTTGAATACAGTTCCTTGAAATAATTGCATCCCATAGTGGTGAGATTTTAGAAACTGTTTTATGGTCATGAACTATGGAGTCACATTCCAGTCGTCCTAAGTCCAAACATACCAGAGATCTGACACAAGAAAAGACCATCTCTGCCTTAAATTAAAGGAAAATCATGAAAAGAATAGATAGAACTGTAACGTATGTAGGAATGGAGTTCAGGGGGAAAAAAATCTGGTGGTGATGGCGGTGGGTAGCATGTACCTATGGCAGAAAGATTGTGCATTTGAGGCCAGCCTGAGCTGCATAGCAAGAGCTGTTGAAAAGAAGGAAGCGGGCGGGGGGGTGGGGGGGGCAGGAAAGGAGGGAGCTAGAGAGAGGAGAAGAAATATTATGTTTGGGGAGAACAATGGAAGGAAAGAAACCATAATGCATTGTACTTATGAACTGATTTGTTGAATTTGAATCCCTTTATACAACTAGTTAAAGATAATATAATTTAAAAAAACAAACAAACAAACAAACATGGACTGGGAATGTGGCTTAGCGGTAGAGTGCTTGCCTTGCATGCATGAAGTCCTGGGTTCAATTCCTCAGTACCACATACACAGAAAAAGCTGGAAGTGGTGCTGTGGCTCAAGTGGTAGAGAGCTAGTCTTGAGCAAGAGAAGCCCAGGGATAGTGCCCAGTCCCTGAGTTCAAGCCCCAGGACTGGCAAAAAATAAAATTAAAACTAAAAAACAATCTCAACCTCCTGTGAACCTAAGCATAGTCAGGAGTTCAGTGTGTGGCCACTACCTACTCCAAGGGCCAACCAATCTCTTCCCTGTCCCAGTGGGGTGAAGTAGGGGTGAGGGAAGAGGCTTTTATCTATAGCCAGGACAGCAGAGAACATCTCCAGATGATCCCTTTAAGATGGTCAAAGTAAAGTGCAAACATGAGTAGGGGAGCAAATGAAGGAAAACCCCCAGGGTGCTTTAGAATGCAGTTCAGACCTTACCTACAATCCTGTGTGCTGTCCCAGGACATCCCCCAACCTCAGGAAGGCAAGTGGGTCCCCCACAGACTCCAACCCAACTGAGCCCCAAAAAGAGGCAGACACAGGCTCACTTCTCATGTTTCTATACAAGGTATTTAAAAGCTGCTTTTGCTACATCCACGAATCAACTAAGAGCGGGAGAAAAACCTGGCATCTCCAGCTCCATTTTTGTGTGTCTGCTCAAAGCCACTTTTCTCTGTAGTACTTTTCAATCACCTTGAAATCTAAAAAGGACTTGGAATCAAGGACTGATGGATAACATTATTATGAGGACCAAAACTACCCCCAAGGAACAATAGAGCAAACAGCCATCAACCAACAGGACAGCCTTCCTACCAAGCAAATGCCTTATTTATTTATATGGTACTGAGGAATGGAACCCAGAGCCTAATGCATAGGTAAGCATTGTAGCACTAAGCCAGTGCCTGGCGGGATTTTTGTTGTTGTTGGTGGTGGTGGTGGTGGTGGGTTTTGTTTTGTTTTTCCAACCCAGGGGCTTGAACTCAGGGCCTGAGCACTGTCCATGGTTTCTTTTTGCTCAAGGCTAGCACTCTGCCACTTGAGCCACAGTGCCACTTCCGGCTTTTTCTGTTTACGTGGTGCTGAGGAATCAAACCCAGGGCTTCATGCATGCCAGGCAAGCACTCTACCACTAAGCCACATTCCCAGCCTATTATTAAATATTTTTATTGTTATTATAAAAGTGGTGTACAGAGGGACTACCATTTCATAAGGCAGATCAATTCCCTGTCTTTTTACATATATAGCTCATATCTGTGCCCCCAAATGGCTCTTAAAAATCTTCTAAAGGACTCTCTTCCCTTAACTGCCATGTAATAAATCTTTCTCTGCCCTTCACCATAAAGGGAAGAGTGGCTAGATCTGATAAGCAGATCTCCTGGAATTTCTGCCTAGAGTCTAAAAACCAGTTTCAGTTCCTGACCAGAACTGGAGCCCTAAATCCCCTGGGCTGTTTGCTGCCATCAACAATCTCAAGAATGCAGGCCTGTGTCGAAATCCATGTCCCCAGGCTCCCCATAGTGACTAGGCACCAGTTCCTGTGCTTGGAGTAGCCTGCCTGTATGTACTGGAAGGACAAATGCCCTGGCCCCCTTGAAAAATAATCATTCAACTTCAAAGTGATCACTCCAGCTTCAAATAAGCCAGCAGGTCATCTAAAGAGCACTCCTTACTGCTGCTGACCTCCTCCCCTGGATTCTATGTGCTCTGGGCCCCAACTGGGGTTCACACCTGAAAACTGTTCCAGCTGAGCAATTGTGCTGTAGTGCCTGCCTGCTTCAAGACCCCTGCAGCCCCAAACTCTCTGCCTAGGGACACAGGACAGAAACAAATTTGCATCACTACAACAAAAAATAGGGCTGGATATGTGCCTTGGTGGTAGAGTGTTTACCTAGCATACATGAAGCCCTGAGTTCGATTCCTTTGTACCACATACAGAGAAAAGGCTGGAAGTGGCGCTGTGGCTCAAGAGGTAGAGTGCTAGCCTTGAGCAAAAGAAGCTCAGGGACAGTGCCCAGGCCCTGAGTTCAAGCCCCAGGCCTGGCCAAAAAAAAAAATCATTCTGTGTATATCAGCTTTATAATAACAATTTTAAAACTTCTAATTTCCGGGTTTTTTTATGTTCTTCTTTCTGTGTTTTTTTTTTTTTTTTTTTTTTTTTTTTTTTTTTTTTTTGCCAGTCCTGGGCCTTGGACTCAGGGCCTGAACACTGTTCCCTGGCTTCCTTTTGCTCAAGGCTAGCACTCTGCCACTTGAGCCACAGCGCCGCTTCTGGCCGTTTTCTGTATATGTGGTGCTGGGGAATCGAACCTAGGGCCTCGTGTATCCGAGGCAGGCACTCTTGCCGCTAGGCTATATCCCCAGCCCCCTTTCTGTGTTTTTTAAATATATATAATTATTTTTCTTAAATTATCTTTTTTTCTTTTTTACCAGACCTGGGGCTTGAACTCAAGGCCTGGGCACTGTCCCTGAGTTTTGTTTACTCGGGCTAACACTCTACCACTTGAGCCACAGCGCCACTTCCAGCTTTTTCTGTGTATGTGGTACAAAAGGAATCGAACCCAGGGCTTGATGCATGCTAGGTAAGCACTCTACCACTAAGCCACATTCCCAGTCCTTCAACTATCTTTAGGTACTTATAAAAAGAGGCTGAAGGAGCAGGATACTAGTGGCTCAGGCCTGTGATCCTAGCTACTCTGGAGGCTGAGATCTGAGGATCATGCTTCTAAGCCAGCCTGGGCAGGAAAGTCTGTGCAACTCTTACCTTCAATTAACCACCAGAAACCCAGAAGTGGTGCTGTAGTTCAAAGTGGTTGAGTGCTAGCCTTGATCAGAAAAGCTCAAGGACAGTGCCTAGGACATGAGTTCAAGTTCCATGACTGACAAAAACAAACAAAAAGGAAAGAAAGAAAGAGGCTATAAGGGGTGTGTGTGTGTGTGTGTGTGTGTGTGTGTGTGTGTGTGTGTGTGCATGTGCTTGAACTCAGGGCCTGGAAGTTGCCCTTTAGCTTTTTTACTCAAGACTGGTGCTCTACCACTTGAGCCATAGCTCTGCTTCTGACTTCTCTATGGTTATTTAGAGATAAGAGTCTTGTGGACTTACCTGCATGGGCTACATTCAAACCATAATCCTCAGATCTCAGTCTCCTGAGTAGCTAGGATTACAGTGTGAGCCATCTGTACCTGGCTCTTTCTTTCTTTTCATTTCCCTTCTGAGGAAGAAACCCAGGGCCTCCTGCAAGCTAGGAAAATGATCAACCTCTAAGTTACATCCCCAGCCTCTGATTAGTTTTTGTTATAATAGACAATGTGTTACAACAGATTGACTTTAAACAAGTGTGTCGTTTATCACTATAATAAATGATTCAGAGGTGAACATTATTTTAAATATGTTTTGAGTAGATATACATGATCATTTCCACAGGATAAATTTCTATAGTATAATTACTGTGTCAAAAGATAAGCACATTTGAAATATGCTTTGATCTATACTGCCAAATTGCCTTCCAGAAATGTCATCATAGTTGTTGCTCCCAATGGCAATATAGGGGTGCTCTCATCCCTCTGCACCCTAGCCAACATCAGGTGCTATCATTCGGTTTAATCTCTGACAATCTCATACTTGAAAAATGATATATTGGTGATAGTTTAACTTGTATTCCTTTGATTATAGTGAGACTGAACATGAACATCTTTCTCGCTCACTCCCTCCCCTCTCCCCTCTTAATGCTGGTCCTGGAGCTTGAACAGCTGGCCTGGGTACTGTCCCTGAGCTTTTCTCCTCAATGCTAGAGCTCTACCAATTGAGCCACAGCTTGATTTCCAGCTTTGTAGTGGTAAATTGGAGAGAAGAGTCTTGAGGACTTGCTTGAACTGGCTGGCTTTGAACTGCAGTCCTCGGATCTCAGCTTTAGGATTACATACATGAGCCACTGGCATCCAGTACATCTTTCTCCTTTTTTTCCCCTCTCTCTTTTTCCCATAGGGATAGAATCTACAAACATTTATTCAATGCTGTATATTTCTTTTCTCTTCTTTCCTTTTGTGCCAGTCCTGGGACTTGGATTCATGACTTAGTTGCTGTCCCTGAGAATTTTTGCCCCCGGCTAGCACTGGAGAAATTAAAGAAAAGAATCTCACAGTCTTTCCTGCCCAGGCTGACTTCAAACTGCAATCCTTAGATCTCAGCCTCCTGAATAGCCAGGATTATAGGCATGAGCCACCAGCTTCTAGTATCTTTTCTTTTTTCTTTGTTAGTCATGGGGCTTGAATTCAAGGCCTGGGCTGTCCCTGGGCTTTTTCCACTCAAGGCTAGCACTTTACCACTCTGAACCACAATGCCACTTCTGGTATCTTACTTAATAGTGCCATTTTATTTGTGTCTTCATAACCATCTGGCCTAGCGTAAGTAGCTCATGCCTGTAATCCTAGCTACTCAAGAGGCTGAAATACAAGGATCCCAGTTTAAAGACAGCCAAGGAAGACAAATCTAGGAGATGTTTTTTTCTTTTTTCCCCCCCTTTATTGTCAACGTGAAGTACAGAGGGGGTACAATTTAGGAGACTCTTATCTTTAATTACCTAGGGGGGGGGAACTGGAATTGAAAGTGTGGCTCAAGTGGTATGGTACTGGCCTTGAACAAAAAAGCTAAGGGACAGCCTTCAAGCCCCAGTAATAACATAAAAATAAACCCACAGAAAGCTATTTTGTTGAAAATTTTAAGGTAGGAGTCTCATTTCACTTTTCTGTCCTATTTGGCTTAATTTTCCAACATCACATTCTCTATATATTTACAGTGACCTTTATTCTATAATAAATTGTATTGAAGCTGGATAAATTAGGGGACAATGAGGGCTGATGAAGGCATTTAAAAACATAAAAGCACTATCTTTGCTTCAGAGAGACAACAGGATGCATTCCTTCTTGAGAGATGCATTTCTCACCCCTAGAATTAACACTTGTTTGGCAGGATGTATCCTTTCCTGAAAGAAAGTCTCCCCGAAAGTAACTAAAAGGTGGACTCAAAACAACCAGGATGGTAAACAAAATTAGAAAGTGTAACAATACCAAGAGTGAGTAAGAGCAAAGATAACCCACCCCCTTTATCATGTAAATACTCCTGATGCCAAAGAGCTGTCTCTCCTTTAGAGCACCTACTTTGTTAAAGCCTGTTTCTGCCCTCCTCCTCCTCTGTTTGTTTGCATTCCTTCTTGCTTGTATGCTTGCTTATTTGCCTATTCAATAAAAATCTATCCTAAACAGCAAAATCCAAGATATCAAAAAGGCATTTGTACTTCCATGTTTATCGCGGCACAATTCACAATAGCTAAAATATGGAAACAACCCAGATGCCCCTCCACAGACGAATGGATCCAAAAAATATGGTACTTATACACAATGGAATACTACATAGCGATTAGGAATGGTGAAATACTGTTATTCGCAGGGAAATGGACAGAACTCGAACAAATAATGTTGAGTGAGACAAGCCTAGAACATAGAAAACAAAGGGGCATGATCTCCCTGATATATGACTGTTAAGAAAGGGAGACGGAGAGACAGTATAGACCAAGTCTGTGAATACTGTATATGTTCTTGATACATTGTATATTGCATATATGTCAACCTGACCTAGACAAGGGATAGAAAAACAGGTCGTAAGATATCATAAGAAATGTACACACTGCCCTACTATGTAACTGCACCCTCTTTGAACAACACCTTGTAAAAAAATTTATGTCCAATTAATAAAAAAAATAAAAAATTAAAAAAAAATCTACTCAGTTATCATACCATTGTCCATTGTGATTTGTCCAGAAAAAAAATTTTTTTTGATCCATCATGGGGCTTGAACTCATGGCCGGGGCCCTGTCCCTGAGCTCTTTTGCTCAAGGTTAGTGCTGTAGTGCTTTGAGTCATAGCGACAGTTCTGATTTTCTGGTGGTTAATTGGATTTAAGAGTTTCATGGACTTTCCCTCTAGGACTGGCTTTGAACCTAGATCTTCAGATCTTAGCCTCCTGAGTAGCTAGGCTTACAGGCACGAACCACTGGCACTCAGCTCAGAAATTCTCATTCTGAATCAAAGTCCAGGACCCTAAGTGAAGAGTCCCTGCTGTTTTTTTTTTTGTTGTTGTTGTTTTGTTTGTTCAGTTTTTTGTTGTTTTGTTTTTTGCTGGTCCTGGGGCTTGAACCGAGGGCCTGGGCACCATCCCTGAGCTTCTCTGAGCACAAGGCTAGCACTCTACCACTTGAGTCACAGCTCCACCACTTGAGTCACAGCTCCACTTCTGGTTTTTTTCTGTTTATGTGGTACTGAGGAATCAAGCCCAGGGCTTCATGCGTGCTGGGCAAGTACTCTACCACTAAGCCATATTCCCAGCCCCAGAGTTCCTGCTTTTTTTTTCCCCTTGATTACCAATAAGTCTTTTATTTTGCACAAAGCTCTATTTGGTTCATAGCTATCAATTTAAAAATGTTATAGTAACAAGTAAGAATTAAGTAGCCCTTGAGTTCCTGCTTTTAAAAGGAAACTTCAGGGGCTGGGAATATGGCCTAGTGGCAAGAGTGCTTGCCTCATATACATGAGGCCCTGGGTTCAATCCCTTCCCCAGCACCACATATACAGAAAATGGCCAGAAGTGGCGCTGTGGCTCAAGTGGCAGAGTGCTAGCCTTGAGCAAAAAGAAGCCAGGGACAGTGCTCAGGCCCTGAGTCCAAGCCCCAGGACTGGCCAAAATAAATAAATAAATAAATGGAAACTTCACTGACTTTTACTCATATCCAGTAATAGTTTCATTAGTCAGGACAAGTTGATGGCAAGGCATAAAACTTCAACTCAATTGAGAGTAATTAAAAAAAAAAAAAAGGAATTGAGCAATGTGTACAACTAAATAGGCCAAAAGGAAGATCTGAGGTATAATTGGGATCGAGACCTAGACCTAGACCTAGGGCAAGGAGGCCCTATTAGTACTTTACTTTGTTGTGCCAAGTTGCAAGACCACCACCAGAAGACCACCGAGACTCAGACATTCTGAAATGCAATAGCAAGGCAAGACTTTATTCAAGCGGGGCCACAGCCCGGGCCTTGTCCTACCCACCGACACAGCGGAGGTTAGGAGGAAGCCCCCAGCTGCAATTACACAGAGCTTATAAAGGCAAAAGACAAAGTTACAGCAATCAGGTGTTTAAGCAAGCAAGATTAGGACACAGGTACAAATCTGATTGGCTCAGGACTGGAGGCATTCTAGGGGCGGTTAGAGTTAAGCATTCCCAGTAGTTAGAGTTCTCCACCGGCTGGGCCCTATAAGCTTGTCCTGGGTTTGCTCACAGGGCCTGCTTATTTTCAGGTTCACGTGGTAAAGTGGGGTTCACGTGGTAAAGTGGGGCCTGACTTCAAAGTCTGGCACTTCAACTTAGGTTAGGTATAAAAGTAATGACTTGTCTAAGGTATTCTTTATCTTTCTGAAGAATTCTAGGCTTGGCGCCTAGAGAGTGAAGATCTACACCTGGAGTTCCAGGTATTTGAAAGGCTGAAGCAGAACTTCAAGGAGGCCAGCCAGGACAAGTTAGTGAGATAGTAAGTCCTTGTCTGCAAGTAAAATTCTAAAAGACAAGCTGGGCACTGTGGCTCTTGCCTATAATCCTAGCTACTCAGGAGGCTGAGATCTGAGGATGGAGGTTCAAAACCAGCCCATACAGAAAATTCCTGTGAGACTCTTATCTCCAATTAACCACTCAAAAACCGGAAGTGGCACTGTGGCTCACGTGGTAGAGTGCTAGCCTTGAGCTGAAGATCTCAGGGACAGCACCCAGGCCCAGGGTTCAAGCACCAGGACCAGAAAAAAAAAAAAGAACAATGTCTGGGCCCTGAGTTCAAGCCCCACAACCAACAAAAAAGTAATAATAATAATAATAGAATTGGAGCAGAAGAATAGAGGTATGGATAATTTAAGTAATCTTGGGCAAGCTGTTGTCCTATGGATCCTTAGCCAAAATGGCCCTTTTAAGGTCTTCCAAGTTGCTTATCTCTTGAGAGAACAATATGATTCCAAGGCAATGACTGTTCCTGCTTTGAAGGTGATCTCATCATGGGGTAATCTGTCCCGGGGGTCCTGCTGTTCTTGGAATACAAAGTATAGGTTTAGGTCAATGACTCTAGGCTTTCTGGCTACCTTTTCCACGGTCTGGAACATGACATAAAGCTGACAGTAAGATATACTTAGACCCTTCACTCTTATCTTTGTGTCTTCAGCCTTGATGAGAGATGTCAAAAGTGAGGTAGTCCCAGATTTTTAGATAAGTCACTCCTCTCCTTGAATTATTAGCATGCCTCCATAATGAGGTGAGTCTGATTTACTGTAAAGCTGATAGATACAAATGAAGGCAAAGATTTCAGGCTTTTACCCTGGTTTTAGTTACCCTGTGGGCCTCTACTCTGTCTGTGTGTGTGTTCATGCATGCGCACCAGTATTAGGACTTGAACTTGGGACCTGAGCACTGTTCCTTGCCTTTGGTGGTGATGGTGGGGGGCGGGGTGTCGCTGAAGCTTGAATGCAGAGCATGGGCACTATCTCTGAGCTTCTTTTGCTCAAGGCTAGCACTCAACCACATGAACCACACAGCACCACTTCCAGCTTTTTTTGATACTTAATTAGAGATGAGAGACTCATGGACTTTTCTTCCCAGGCTGGGTTTGAACTGCAATCCTCAGATCTCCGCCTCTGAGTAGCTAGGATCAGAGGCATGAGTCACTGGTGCCTAGCAACAAGTTAACAAATTCTTCTTCTTCTTCTTCTTCTTCTTCTTCTTCTTCTTCTTCTTCTTCTTCTTCTTCTTCTTCTTCTTCTCCTCCTCCTCTTCCTCCTCCTCCTCCTCCTCCTCCTCCTCCTCCTCCTCCTCCTCCTCCTCCTCCTTCTTCCTCTTCCTCTTCCTCCTCCTCCTCTTCCTCTTCCTCCTCTTCCTCCTTCTTTTGAGCTGATTCTGTAGCTTGAACTCAAAGCCTAGTCAGTGTCCCTTAGCTTTTTTGCTCAAGGCTGGTACTCTACCATTTGAGCCACATTGCCACTCCAGGTATTTTGGTGGTCAAGTAGAGATAAAAGCCTCACAGACTTTTTCTTCACAGGCTGGCTTCTAACCAGGATTCTTGTATTTGAGCCTCCTAAGTAACTAGGATTACAGGCTTGAGCTACTAGCATCTGGCTACTCAAGAGTTTTTATTTTGTTTTGCTTTGTTTTCTTTTAGCAAAAAGCAATTTTGAAGTAGCTGTTAACTAGTAGTGAAGCTTAGTTCAGATATTTCATAAATGTGGAGGGGTTTGTTTCTAATCCGCAGGCCATCAATGAGCCAGGTCACACTGGCAGGTCAAGGCAGCCCCAGATTCTGGAATTAGTCACTTGTAAACAAACACAGAGGTGACTGCATCCATGGCTCAGGCCTGCAATCCTAGCTACTTAGGAAACTGAGATCTGAGGATCATGGGCATGAAGCCAGCCCAGGAAGGAAAGTCCTTGAGACTCTTCTTTTTTTTTTTGGCCAGTCCTGGGCCTTGGACTCAGGGCCTGAGCACTGTCCCTGGCTTCTTCCCGCTCAAGGCTAGCACTCTGCCACTTGAGCCACAGCGCCGCTTCTGGCCGTTTTCTGTATATGTGGTGCTGGGGAATCGAACCTAGGGCCTCGTGTATCCGAGGCAGGCATTCTTGCCACTAGGCTATATCCCCAGCCCCTTGAGACTCTTCTTAATCTCCAATTAACCAGCAAAAAGTCAGAAGTAGGGCTAGAACATGGCTTAGTGGTAGAGTGTTTGCCTAGCATGCATGAAGCCCTGGTTCAATTCCTCAGTACCACATCCGTGGGAAAGCTGGAAGTGGTGCTGCGGCTCAAGTGGTAGAGTGCTAGCCTTGAGCAAAAAGAAGCTCAGAGACAGTGTCTAGGCCCTGAGTTCAAGTTCCAAGACTGGCAAAGAAAGAAAAAGAAAAAGAGGGGGTGTGGTGGGGGCTGGGAATGTGGCTCTGTGGTAGAGTGCCTGCCTAGTATGCATAAAGCCCATTCCTCAGCACCACATAAACAGAAAAAGGTGGAAGTGGCACTGTGGGTCAAGTGGTCAAGTGGTAAAGTGCTAGACTTGAGCAAAAAAGCCAGAGACAGTGCTCAGAGCCTGAGTTCAAGCCCCAGGACAGGCAAAGAAAGAAAAAAAGAGAGAGAGAGAGAGAGAAAGACAGAGACAGAGAGAGAGAGAGAGACAGAGAGACAGAGAAAGAGACCAAAAAAAGCCCATGAGATTTTCATCCCCAATTAACCACCAAAAACTGGAAGTGGAACTGTAGTCCAAGTGGTAGAGCATCAGCCTTCAGTTGAAAAAGTAAAAAAATACATTTCCAGGGCTGGGAATATGGCCTAGTGGTAGAATGCTTGCCTCATATACATGAAGCCCTGGGTTCGATTCCTCAGCACCACATATATAGAAAAAGCCAGAAGTGGTGCTGTGCCTCAAGTGGTAGAGTGCTAGCCTTGAGCAAAAAGACAGGGACAGTGCTCAGGCTCTGAGTTCAAGCCCCAGGACTGGGAAGAAAAAATACATTTCCTCTCTGGAAACTCCTAAATATAGAGTGAAGTGAAAAGTATTTTTAAATTATAAAAATCAACCTATACTTAATAATTATGTGTTTACTTTTATTTAAAAATGTAAATTCTATGGTTTTGTTTCTGTTGATTATTCTCTCAAAGTTACTCAAATACATTATACATCTCGTTGAACTATGTATACTATGAAGGGCCCGAGATATCTTTGAATATGATTTAAAAGCTGTAGAGGTAAAATACTTCAAAGCTATCAATCTAATAAAGTTAAGTACAATTAAGTTGGCGAAGTCATAGACATTTCCAAAATCAGCTTTATTTGTTTTGTAAGTCTCTGAGGAAAAGTTACCTCCTCAGGGTAGTCTTGTCTTGTACATCTAACATTACATTGTCTTCCCCACTCTCCAAGCTCACAGTTTTGCTTTTTGTCCTTTTAACTTGGTGTTAGTTCTCTGCATGGCAGTTGATCTTCATCTGACAGATTTTGTTTGGTAGCAGATTCAAGGGCTGTGTGGCAAATGTGTCCTGATTTGCTCAGTAGTCCCTTCTGATCCCGCATGTTAAAAGACATCGGAGGAGCTCAATAATTGCCTAGTGCCCAACTGTTCAGTTTCTGGGTGCCTTCTGGCCCAGGCATAGTATGTTAGTAATGAAATTTTTTTTTTGAGATTTTTTTTCCCCCCATCAGCCCTTTCTGAATCTTTTGACACAGTAAAGCTTGCTGTCCACAGAGAGTAGCTTACCTCCATCTAGGGATGTTTCAGTTGGTGGAAACATGGTAGAGAAACGACAACTGGGCAGTAAAGATGGGGAGGAGGGAAGGGTCGGGGAAGGGATCTAAAAAGTTGCCTTAAGGGGACATTCTCGGGCCAGATGTCCAGATGCGCCACAGCGGAAGCAGGTGACCACATTCCCTTGGCTACAATGCGCCGCCATGTGACCATTTTCACCACATCGGTAACACTTGATTTGGGTGCAGTCTTTCTGGATATGCCCCAATTCCCCACAACAGTAGCATTTCTGCTCTTCCTGATCACACTCGCGAGCTAGATGGCCCGCCTTGCCGCAGATGTAACAGTACTGTTCTCGTTTGGCCTGCATGCAGTCTTTGGAGATGTGACCTTTTCTCCCGCAGTTGTAGCATTTGTCCTGGAGAAGGTCACAGTCCTTGGCGTGATGGCCAGTTTCACCGCAGCGGTAACAGATGTCAAACTGGGAGGTGGAGCTACACTCAGGCTCTTGGCTTTGGCTTTTTTGTCCTCGCATTCGATTTCCAGCTTTAGGGCAGTCCCGGGCCCAGTGGCCTGAGCGTCCACAGATGTAGCATTCGCTCCCGTTCATGGCTGCTGCGGGGAGATGTTACGTGTGAGCAAGCCCACCCACCGCCGCCACGGAGCCCCAGAGGCAACTACCCTTACAATGGCTGAGATGGAAATATCTATTTCACGCCTGAGAGGGGGGCCCTCTATGAGGTCACTTGGAATTGGCCCACGCCCTGAGGTTGGCGCATGCTTGCGCAGCCTCACCACTGGCATCACTGTGATGCTTTTGCTTGGGTAGTTTTTTTTTTTTTTTTTCCTGTTTTTGTCGCGGTGGGGCTCCACGAACTCAGGGCTGAGTGCGGTCCCTGAGATCTTTCACTCAAGGCTACTGCTCTAGCATTTTGAGCCACAGCGCCACTTCCGGTTTTCGGGTGGTTAACTGGAGATAAAGAATCTCCCAGACTGTCCAGCCTGGACTGGATTTGAACTGCTAATCCGCAGATCTCAGCTTCCTGAGTAGCTAGGATTAGGAGGCTGAGATCTAAGGATCGCGGTTCAAAGCCAGCCCGGACAGGAAAGTCTGTGAGACTCTTATGTTCAATTAACCACTCGAAAACCGGAAGTGGCGCTGTGGCTCTAGTGGTAGAGCACTAGCCTTGAGCTGAAGAGCTTAGGGCCAGACCCGGAGTTCCACCTCCATGACCAACAAAAAAGAAAAAAGGAAGGAAGGAATAAAAGAGAAAGTATATACTTTCCTGCCCTGTCTGACTTCAAACACAATACTCAGATCTCAGCCTTCTGAGTTGCTAGTACCCTGTTTACCTAGGTTTTGATCCTAAACCCCCCCCCAGATTAAAAAAAAATATTTAAATATAGAAAAATTTCCTCTTGAATGGAGTTCAAGCCTCAGAACTGCAAAAAAAAAAAAAAAAAAAAAAAGTCTCACAACTTTACTGCCTAGGCTGGCTTTGAGCCACAATCCTCTGATCTCAGCTAGGATTACAGGCGTGAGACACTGGTGCTTTTGCTTTCTCTACTTAAACGGTAATCTAGGGTACCTCTGACAGAACTAAATCTTATTTTACAAACAAATTGGCTTTAATTTTGTAAGTATAGCCTGTCAAAACTCTACATGTGGGGGGGGGCATTATGGAGGAGGAAAAGTGGGAGAAAAATGAGGGAGGAGGTAACAAGTTTGACAAGAAATGTACTCACTGTCTTACATATGAAACTGTAACCTCTCTGTACATCACCTTGACAATATATATATTGCCAGTCCTGGGGCTTGAACTCAGGGCCTGAGCACTGTCCCTGGCTTCTTTTTGCTCAAGGCTAGCACTCTACCACTAGGCCATTGTACCACTTTTGGCTTTTTCTATAATGTGGTGCTGAGGAATCGAACCCAGGGCTTCATGTATGCTAGGCAAGCACTCTACCACTAGGCCATATTCCCAACCATAAAAATAAAAAAAAATATTTTTAAATAGAAAAAAATTCTATACAACTCTGTATATACTATGTTGGAAAATGAGCTATGTAACTTGTAGTGGGGGGAGGGGACTAGGGAAAAGCAAAGAAGGGTGGCACTGTCAAAAAGGAATGTGCTCGGTACCTGACTTATGAAATACCCATCCATACAACACCTTAATAATAACAATAAAATTATATTTTTAAAAGGTGCATTGCACTTACAAAATGATTTGTTGAACGACAACTTTGTATAACTACTTAAACCGAATTGTAGAACTTTTTTTTTTTTTTTTTTTTTTTTTTTGCCAGTCCTGGCGCTTGGACTCAGGGCCTGAACACTGTCCCTGGCTTCTTTTTGCTCAAGGCTAGCACTCTACCACTTGAGCCACAGCGCCACTTCTGGTCATTTCCTATATATGTGGTGCTGGGGAATTGAACCCAGGGCTTCATGTATGTGAGGCAAGCACTCTTGCCACTAGGCCATATTCCCAGCCCAATTGTACAACTTTTAAAGATAATAATTTTTTAAATTCTACTTGATTACAATTTATTTTGTAAGATTCTTATCACCACATGAACAGTGGACTTCAAGTAAACTAACCTCAAGGACCATTCCTTGTGTGTGTGTGTGTGTGTGTGTGTGTGTGTGTGTGTGTGTGTGTGCCTGGAGCTTGAACTCAGGGCCTGGGCACTGTCCCTGAGCTCTTTTGCTCAAGGCTAGAGCTCTACCACTTTGAGCCATAGTGCCACTTCTGCTGTCCTGGTGGTTAATTGGAGAAAAGAATATCAGAGACTTTTCTGCCTGGGCTGGCTTTGAACCGTGATCCTCAAATCTCAGCCTCCTGAGTAGCTAGGATTATAGTCCTTGAAGCCACCGGCTCCTCACTAGGACCACCGTTTTTAAACCTCTTGTAGCTCAAGCTTGGCTACCTTTCCCTTCTATCTTCAGGGGAAAAAAAGAAAATGTTCTACAACAAAGGGAGAAATTATCAGGATTGGAATGCTCAACCACAAAGCAGTAGTTATAGTATAAGGATTCTTGTGCATATTACCACTCTTTCCACTAGGCGGAGCAACTAAACATTTCTGCACTGACTCCTGTTTGAATTTTGCTCCTGGAATTTATTTCATGAGATCATTCGGCTTCCTTTTTCTTTTCTCTACTTTTTTTCCAGTTGTAGGGCTTGAACCCAGGGCCTGGGTGCTGTCCCTGAGCCTTTCCTGCTCAAGGTTAATACTCTGCCACTTTGAGCCACAGCACCACTTCTGGTTTTCTGGAGGTTAATTGGAAGTAAGAGTCTCATGGACTTTCCTGCCTGGGCTGGCTTTAAACTGTGATCTTCAGATCTCAGCATCCTGAGTAGCTAGGAATATAGGCATAAGCACTTTTGCTTCACTTCCTTTTTCTTGCTTCCTTCCTTCCTTTTTTTTTTTTTTCCTTTTCTTTTTTGTGCCAATCCTGTGGCTTATGAAGTGCCAGACTTTGAAGTCAGGCCCCACTTTACCACGTGAACCCCACTTTACCACGTGAACCTGAGATAAGCAGGCCCTGTGAGCAAACCCAGGACAAGCTTATTAGGGCCCAGCCAGTCTAGAACTCTAACCGCTGGGAATGCTCAACTCTAACTGCCCCCAGAATGCCTCGAGCCCTGAGCCAATCAGATTTGTACCTGTGTCCTAATCTTGCTTGCTTGCTTGAACACCTGATTGTTCTAACTTTGTTTTTTGCCTTTATAAGCCCTGTGTAATCACAGCTCGAGGCTCCCTCCTAATCTCTGCTGTGTCGGTGGGTAGGACGAGGCCCGAGTTGCAGCTCGCTTGAATAAAGCCTTGCCTTGCTTTTGCATTTTGGAATGTCTGAGTCTCGGTGGCCTTCTTGGTGGTCGTCTTGCGACTTGGCACAACACTTAAACTCAGGACCTGGGGGCAGTTGCTGAGTTTTTGTGCTCAAAGCTAGTGCTCTACCATTTTAGTTACAGGTATAGCTCCACTTCTGGCTTTTTAGTGCTTAATTGGAGATAGGAGTCCCATGGACTTTCCTGCCTAGGCTGTCTTCAAACAAAGGTTCTGGAATCTCAGCTTCCTGAGTTGCCAGATTTTTTTTTTCCTTTTAAACTTGTGTGCTTCCTAGAATCCACAAAACAATGCAGTGATAGACAATTAGATGACCCAGGGTTCAAAATTCCTGAAAGTTGAAGAATGGGAAACAGGCAGGTGGGAAGGTTACTTTAGGAGTCAGGATCCCTACAGGAAATACTACCAAGGTGGCAGTGAATTCTGCCAGTTCCAAGACTGCTATCCTAGTCCTGGCAATTTGAGCCACAGCTAAATCTTCATATGCACATTTCCCTTCTTTCTTTCCTCTTCCTTATTTGTGCCTGTGCTAAGTTCACTCAGGGCCCAGGTGCTGTTCATTAGCTTTTTAGCACAAAGCTGGCAACTCTACCAGTTGAACCTGGGCATTCTGGGCCTGAATTCTGTTCTTGAGCCTCTCGGTGCTCAAGATTAGCTAGCGCTCTACCACTTGAGCTACAGTGCCACTTCTCATTTTTTTCAGAGTAGTTTATTGGGGATAAGAGTCTTATGGACTTTGCTGCCCTGGCTGGTTTTGAACAGTGATCCTTATATCTCAGCCTCTGGGAGTAGCTAGGATTACAGGCGTGAGCCACCAGTGCCTACCTTCTTCTGGCTTTTTGGTGGTTAATTGGAGAAAAGCATCTCAGGGACTTTTCTGTCTGAGCTAGCTTCAAACTGTGATCAAACTCAGCTAGGATAACAGCCAGTAGAGCTGACTCATTTCCTGCCTTTTGTTCCGTTTTTCTTGTAACAGTGCTTTGGGCAATACAAGAATCCCAGCATATATGTTATAGACACATAATTTTTTTGCCTATGTGTGTGTATGACAGACAATACTGGAGCATGAACTCAGGGTCAAGGCTTGAGTGCTGTCTCTGGCTTTTCTACTCAAGGCTAGCACTCTACCTCTTGAACCACAGCTCCACTTCCATCTTTTTGGTAGTTTATTGGAGTTGAGTCTCATGGACTTTCTTGCCTTGGTTAACTTTGAACCTTGATCCTCAGATCTCAACCTGAGTCCTAGTAGTACAGACATGATCCATCAGCACCAAGCAGCGCCACTTAACTTACTATTTGAGTTTTTACAGGAGAAAGGACACCTTGTAGCTACCAGTAAAGGAGTTAAAAAAAAAAAAAGTGTGTGTATGTGTTTATTGCTGATCCTGGGGCTTGAACTCGGTGCTTGAGCACTGTCTCTGGCTTCCTTCTGCTTAAGGCTAGCATTGTACCTCTTGAACAACTGTGGCACTTCAGCTCTTTTCTGTTTAAGTGCTACTGAGGAATCGAACCCAGGGCTTCATGCACGCTAAGCAAGCACCCTACCACTAAGTCACATTTCTGGCCCAAGACAAAAGATCTTCATGTACAGTTTTGCCTCCTTTTTTTTTTTTTTTTTTTTTTTGTATGTGTGTGGGGGCTTCCTGTTTCTGGGTCTTTTCTGTGAGTCTATTTCTTTCTCTTTTTTTTGCCGTCATGGGGCTTGGAACTCAGGGCTTGAGCACTGTCCCTGAGCTTCTTTTTGCTCAAGGCTAGTACTTACCTCTTCAGCCACAGTGCCACTTCTGGCTTTTTCTGTTTATGTGGTGCTGAGGAATCGAACCCAGGGCTTCATGCATGCAAAGCAAGCACTCTACCACTAAGCCACATTCCCAGCCCCTTTGAATGTATTTCAACAGGACATTCTGTTCAACTCTACCTTAGAGCTGCTTTGGATATTCGGTGGCTATCTTCCTGGCCAAAGCCTCCAGATGCTAGGCAAGAGCTCTCACTTATCTACATCTATTTTTATTTTCCCCCTTAGTTTATTATTATTGTTGTTGTTGTTTTGTAGATGGTCTTCTTCTTTCTTCTTTTTGGCTATCTTGGGGCTTGAATCTGGGCCTGAGCACGTTTACCACTTGGAGCCACAGATTTAATTCTGGTTTTCTGGTGGTTAAATCAGAGATAAGAATGTCACTGGCTTTCTTGCATGGGGTGGCTTGGAAATACCATTCTCAGCCTCCTGGGTTGGTAGGATGCCAGGCCTTTTTTTTTTTTTTTTTTTTTTTTTTAAAGATTGGAATATCAGGCACAGTAGGAGACAGTAAAAAGGCCCAACAGGCCTGGTGGCTCAAGTCTCTGTAATCCTAGGTACTCAGGAGGCTGAGATCTGAGGATTGTGGTTCAAAGCCAGCCCTGGCAAGAAAGTGACTCTTATCTAAAAAACAAAACAAAACAAAAAAAACACTACTCAGAAAAGGCTGGAGTGGTGCTGTGGTCCAAGTAGAGTACAAAAAGTACAGAAAGAATATAGCCTTGAGTACAGAAAGGCTCAGGAACAGACCCCAGGCCCTGAGTTCTAGCTTCAGGACCAGAAAAACAAAAAAAGGGGCCTAATAGAGTGCAGATACCCAGAAAGTTGTAGAAAACTGGAAGGCTGCAGCTGGCGCTGATGATCAGCCCATGCCTTTGATCCTAGCCACTCAGGAGATAGGAGGATCAAGGTTCGAAGCCAGCCGGGGCAAGATAGTCTGTGAGACTCTTAATTCCCATAAACTACCAAAAAAAAAAAGCTGGAATTGGCAGTATGGCTCAAATAGTAGAGTGGTAGCCTGAAATAGAAAAAGCTCAGGCACGGTTCCCAGGCCCTGAGTTCAAGACTGAGGACCAGCAAAAGAAAAGAAAAAGAAACAACAAAAAAAGAAAAGCAAAAATAAGCATAGGCAGACTTGGCAATGGTCGAATGGGATGGACGGCAGGGTGCGCTGAGGAAGGCAAGATGGGCTAGGGAATAGAGCAGTAAGAAAGGAGGTGAAAGGGTTTGTTGACTGGCTACAAAGGGTCAGAACTGCTCCAGAGTGGTGCTCAGCGGGAGGGGCCGGAGGGGGGAGTGGGAGGGGGCGGGTGGGGGGGGCCTAGAGGGTTAAAAAAAAAAGCGTTGCGCATGCGCCCTCAGCACTGCGGCGCCTCTAGAAAAGCCGCTGCTTAGCTGGCTCCTGCGCCACAGCTGGAGTTGTGGCATGTTTCCTGGAGGCTGATCACTGGCCATTTAATGCCTGCTGCGGCCACCAAGGTATCTCTCCACTTTCTCAGCAGAGTCAGCACTACGAATTCTTTCTGCAACACTGCATTCAACCAGGAGGTAAAGGAACAGCGAAAGGAGCACTTATATGGGAGGGGAGGGGGGAGCCGGAGCGCATTTAGGGATGGGAAGCCCTAAATTTAAGCATTTTCCCTTTTTAATGGAGGAGAACGAAATGGAGGGCACCATGGGCTTCGGACCTCCAGGAGGATGTGATCCATGCACTTTTTCTCTCTAAGCAGGGTTCAGGTACCTAGCCATCGGTATTCTCCCGGTCTTAAAATATTGGGGTTCCTCATTTGTACGAGATGTATCGGAAGGATGAGGTTTAGGCTCCTCTGGAATTTTATTAGAGCTTCTTTGCTTTTGGTCATGTTGGCGGATCTTATTAATACACTTGGTCAATTTTAGGGTCCTCTATCCCCTCCCTTGGGTGTCGGAGTGGATTCCCTCCAGAGTTAGTGCTAGGTGGTCTCCAATCCTTCATGTGTATTCCATTTCCCTTAGTTATCCACACCGGGAAGGCTAGGAGAGACTCGTGGAGACCTGGGATACAGCTGTGGCTGGAACAGCTCAATAACACACCGGTGTGTGTCCGTCTGTAAAGTGTGAAACGCGGAGGCCGAGCGGCAAATGAAGAGGATGTGCCCCGTGCGCGGCGTTTGGGAGTCAGGATGAAGAAGCCCGGCCCTGCACGGTTGCACTACAGTATGTTGGAGACTATCTGACGTGAGGGGCGGGCCTTCAGGGGCGCGGGAGAGAGGCACGCACGCAGACGCACTGGCGGGGTTGAAAAGGGAAAAGCACGCAGGCGCATTGAAAACAACTTTACACGGGGTGCGCGTGCGTACGTGTGTGGGTGGACAGGTGTGTGTGTGTGTGTGGAGGGAATAAATGTCATGCGCGTAAGTGTCTGAGCCTGGTTGGTGTTGTGTTCAATGGTGTTAGGAGCAGTGCGCCTGCGCATTTCAGACGGACTGACTGGGATCGGGATGACGTACAGCGATTTGGTAATGTAATTCAGTTTTCAAAATGGCGAGGGGGCTAGGTAAATTGCTTTTCGCCATTTTGGACTAGTTGCTGAAGGAATTCCTCTTAGCTGCAATTTTCCTGCGCTGTAGCCAAATCTGGGGGGAGGGGAGGAGGAGAATCTCGACATTTTAATCGCCTACTAGCAAGCCAAAGTGGAGGTTTCAAAATAGGGAAGCGATCAAGACTGCAAAACGTTATGGCAGTTGTCAGCGTGTAGTACACACGGAGATAGCACACGTGTCACACCAGCCACATTTAGGTCACGCACATTTGAAACCTTCTAAACCTAGCTTGCCAATTTTGGTTCCAAACACACTGTCTTACCTGAAAGTCGCAGACAGCCAAGCTCAGTGTTTGCAGCGAGAGAATCTAGTGTTTGTCCAAAAACCCTTTATTTTTCTCCTTGAGAACATAGAAGTGAGGAATTGGCTGTACCTGCAAGTGTTGGTTACACTGTTTAACAGGAGATCTCGGTAAATGGTGATTGAAAAATATATCATGTTAATAATATGAAGGTCACCTACACTTTTGCTTTGGTTTCTAAATTTATTTTTCTTTCTGTAGAACTGAGCCCCTGGTCTGCATGTCCACACTGGGGTCCCTGCCTCTAAGACCTCCTAGGTTATAAAGGTCACCCCAGAAAATAGCTGGCACTTCTCACTTCTCCCTGGTGAAGAGGAGTCTTGCCCATCCCTTTGCTGGCAACAAACCTTTTCATTGTTCTTTTCACCTGGATGTCTGTGTGGTTTCTGGCAATGTCTAATATAGCCTAACAATACATACTTTTATGTCTGTAGCTCTAGTGCTGAATACTGATCCCTGGTCCACGTGGTATTTGCATGTGCCTTAACTCATTTAGTACTCTCCAACCAACTTAGGAAAAAGCAGTATTTTTTGCAAATAAGAAATTTCAAGGACACAGATTAAGTAACTCATGCAAAGATTCTGTGGCCAGTTGGATGACCAAAGGTGGGCCCAGAATCCTGTGCTCTTAAATATACCCTTATCTCCTAAAATGAGAGGCACATTTAGAGGAACCTTTCCTTGTGATTTCAGGTTTGTCTGAAAGCATGCAATTCACTTATTAAGACCTTAAGAAATGAAACCTGTTTACTGCTTTTTTTTTTCCTTTCACTTCTCTAGGATTCGATTAAAAGTATTTTGTTCATTGTTTACTGCTTTTAAGGCTGTGCTTTGTACTGGGAAGACAAAATTAAAAAAATTGGATTTGGAAATAGCTGGGATGGTTATTATGGTTATTTTTCAAATAGGTTTTTTTTTTTTTTTTTGGTTTGGTTTTTTTGCCTGGGCTGGCCTGAAAGGTGCAGGCCATCACACCCAGCATTTTATTGGTTGAGATGAAGTTTCTTGAACTTTTTGCCTGGGCTTTCCCCATCTCAGCTTGTGGAGTAGTTAATATTACAGGCATGAGCCATTGTGCTACACTGATTTTCAGTATTTAAAATTATGTAATAATTTTTTTCTTTTAAAAAGTTTTAAAATTGTTATTGTAAAGGTGATATACAGAGGAGTTACAGTTACATAAGTCAGGTAAAAAAGAGTACATATTTCTGGGTCTGGGAATGTGGCTTAGTGGTAGAGTGCTTGCCTACTATGCATGAAGCCCTGAGTTTGATTCCTCAGTACTACATACACAGAAAAAGCCAGAAGTGGTACCCTGTGGCTCATGAGGTAGAGTGCTAGCCTTGAGAAAAAGAAGCTTAGGGACAGTGACTGGGCCCTGAGTTCAAGCCTCAGGAGTGGCAAAAAAAGAAAAATACACATTTCCTTTTTAAATTGTTATTTTAAAGGTTATATAGAAGGGTTAAATTACATATGTCAGGTAATGAGTACATTTCTTTTGGACACCCTTCCATCATAAGTGGCTTTGTTTTGTTTAACGTTTATTATTTATCTCTTCATAGAAAAGAACCAGAATTAGAATTGTCAAGGGTTTGAACATTACCAATACTATAACTATCCAAAAAATTAAATCAGTCTTTGAAGCCAGTTATTATGGTATATAATCTTTTCATTTTTGTGACTTGCTATATTATTTTAGGACATGCTGATACATTTTTTGAGGCTACACTTTTCTAATTATTTTTTCTGATGCCTTTTTTTTGCAGTTACATACTTAAGGTAGTAAGTACATATACATTTCTTGTCATACTTGTTACCCCATTCCTCCCCCCAGCCCACTCCCCCTTGCTTTCTTCATTAAAAAAAAAAATCTTCCCCTTGATGGACATTGTCAATCTGGTCTACAATGCTTATGACGTCTATGATTATTAACAATAAAACAATTCCTTCCAGATCGGTGATACGTACACATACGTTTCTTTTGCTTACTGTAATCTGTTGCTTCTTTTTCTCTAATTTCTTCCTTCCTCCCAGCTGCCGTTGAGTTGTTTAATTTGTTCTCATCAGTGTCCATTGCAGCTGTTGGGCCCTTTCTACTGTATCATCCCTCCCCACCCCCCACCCCCCCACCCCCCGCCATTTTCCACTCATTCTGTGCCCTCCCAGCTTCTTTCAGATGTGTGCACGACACATATAGCCATATGTGAGGTAAAGGGTATAGGATCCTTTAAATTCTCTAAGACTAACTAAAAAGAAGTCCTTTTCTTATGGAGTCCTTTTCTTTGGAGTTCTTTTCAACTTGGATATTAATTTATGTACATATGAATTAGTGTTTGTGTTTTACTTTTTGGTGCCTTTCTCCCAAGATTGACCTTTTTTGGTCTCCTGTGAATTGGTACCTTGGTTCCTGTTTTCTTTGTCACATCTCTTTGTTATTCATTTCTAACACCCACGTATCAGGGAGACCATGCTGCTGTTTGTCTCTATGTTCTAGCTCAACATGATTTGTTCTAGACCTGTCCATTTCCCCGAAATTGCCATTATTTTTATCATTTCTAATAGCTGTGTAGAATTCCATTGTGTAGGCTGGGGATATGGCCTAGTGGCAAGAGCGCTTGCCTTGTATACTTGAAGCCCTGGGTTCGATTCCCCAGCACCACATATACAGAAAAAGGCCAGAAATGGCGCTGTGGCTCAAGTGGCAGAGTGCTAGCCTTGAGCAAAAAGAAGCCAGGGACAGTGAGGAGGCCCTGAGTCCAAGGCCCAGGACTGGCAAAAAAAAGTTAAAGCACAGAGGAGCTCTAAAATTATTATCTTTAAAAGTTGTACAATTGGGCTGGGAATATGGCCTAGTGGCAAGAGTGCCTGCCTCATATACATGAGGCCCTGGGTTCGATTCCCCAGCACCACATATACAGAAAATGGCCAGAAGTGGCGCTGTGGCTCAAGTGGCAGAGTGCTAGCCTTGAGCAAAAAGAAGCCAGGGACAGCGCTCAGGCCCTGCGTCCAAAAGCCCAGGACTAGCAAAAAAAAAAAAAAAAAAAAATTCCATTGTGTACAACTACCAGCTTTTAAAATTTCAATTATAAGTGTGATGTGCCGAGGGGTTACAGTTACCTAAGTCAGGTAATGAGTACATTTCCTTTTGAACAGTGTCACCTTTGTTTTTTTTTTTTTCCAAGTTGCTTATTGTAGATAAGCGTCTCATGGACTTGCCTGAGCTGGCTTTGAACCATTATCCTCAACTCAGCATCCTGAGTAGCTAGGATTACAGGCCTAAACCACCAGTGTCTAGCTAGAGAATATATTCTAAAAAGAGTGATTAGTTGCAGTTAATGAAAGAGAGCAGGAGAAAGAGAATAGCCTTGCAGTTAACCCAGACACCTGCATTCATAATGCTTCATTATTAAAATCCTGATAGGGAATAAAGCTGAGATGCTGTTTTACATCAGAGAAACAAGACTGGATACATTTGCTTTGTTACATTGTTTTGTTAATGGAACCTGTGGATTAGGAGGTAAAACCTGTATAGATTGCAGAACTCTGGGTCTCCTGTCCTGGGGGCTTCTTTACTTTCCAACTTGTCTACATTAGGATAAACTTCAGTCATGATGTATTTTAGCTATTGATATATCATATACGTATATATTAGTATATGGTATATACACTGTAAAGGAATTCTTTTGGAACAGTAAAGGTTTTCTCTTTTTTTGGGGGGAGGGGGTATGGTCCTGGGGCTTGAACTCATGGCTCAGTCAGTGTCCCTGAGCTTTTTGCCCAAAGTTAGTGCTCTACCACTTTAAGGCACAGCTTCACTTCCGGTTTCCTGGTGGCTGATTGGGCGGCTTACAGTCTCACTGACTTTCCTGCCCAGGGTGGCTTTGAACTGCAATCCTAAAATCTCAGCCTCCTGAGTAGCTAGGATTGCAGGTGTGAGCCGCCGGTGCTAGCTAAAGAACTGTATAAACGTTTTAAAGCCTCTCTCTTGAAGCAGAGCCCTGGGGTGCAGCAACGAACACCTGGAAGTAGCTGACGTGGCTGCCATGTGGCCGAGCCCGGAAATGTTAGGTTTCCCTTACATCCGGTGTAAACTAGCCTGTTAGTTTCTCGCTTTTTATCGCGCGCCAAATGTCAGCATGGAAGTTCCGGGGGCTACTTCCGGTAGAGAGCAGGACATCAGCCGCGGGGCCCCTCGGGAAAGGTAGTCCAGGCCAGCCAAGCCAGCTGGCCAGCGTCCAACCTGCAGTGGCCTCCGGCACTCTGCTCCCAACCCCCAACTGCAGACTGGGTGGCGGAAGTGATGTAATTCACAGTTGCTGGCCGGGAGTTGGGGGAGGCAGCCCTGAGTAGCTGCTGCCTGGGCTGTCCAGTGAGGCGCTGTTGGACTCTCCTAATCTCCTGTCTCCCGAGTTTGAAAAAAGCCAGCGGAAGCATGTTGCTTCTCCCATTTTTTTCCCCTCATTTAATATGTAGGTGGAGTAGATATTCTCAAAGATTGTATGTGTGTGTGTAGTGGAGGTGTTTACTGTTTTCCTGAAACCACACATTATTTCTGATTCGGACAATCTGTTTAAGTATTGTTCGCTGTAAACTATTAATTTTGTGGCTATGGATAATAAACCAGGCTTTTTTGTGACGTGGGTTGGGACAGTGGAGAGTTATATAAGCCAAAATGAAAGAAAAGCTCAAGTTTTGGAAGTGGTTGTGAAGCCGGGTAAACTAGGGAAAATGAGGAACCATCGCCTGGCTTGGTTATTTCTTTTTTTACTTAGGGCAAGTAATAAGTCCTGGTGGGAACTGAAGCCCAGAGGTTTGTTTTTTTTCCCCTACCAATATGAGCCAGATGCCATCAGATAGTGATAAGTTGGTGAATTAGGTTTTGTTTATTTTCTGAGGGTTGTTTGTGTCGGGAATATGGAATGTAGGTTTATAAACTGGTAGACATAAAAAGCTTGCTAGGGATTCAAGAGTAGATTTTTTTTTTCTTGAAGCACTGGGGTTTAACTTGGTGCTTTGCTTTCTCAGAAGGCAATCTAGTTCAAACCATGATACTAAGAAAGGGATATTGAAGTTGGCTAGGATTATAGGTAAGATCCACTGGTATGTGGCTAGAAAGGATTCTTGTTCCCATTTTAAATGAGGTTAACTTGGACTTGGTACGTGGGTAAGCTCAAAGGAGTTTAGAAAAGTTGGTGTCAGCTGGGCACCTTTGGCTCACACCTATTAAAAAAAGTATCAGATCATATGGTAGTTGCACTTTGGTATACTCACTTGATACTTCTACTCAAACTTGTCGCGTGCACACATGCAAGTGTGTGTGTGTGTGTGCGCGCGCGTGCTAGGATGCAATCCAGAGCCTTCCCTGTCCTCTGCAAGTGCTCTACTGCCGGAATACCCTCTTTTTTTTTTTTGGCCAGTCCTGGGCCTTGGACTTAGGGCCTGAGCACTGTCCCTGACTTCTTTTTGCTCAAGGCTAGCACTTTACCACCTGAGCCACAGCACCACTTCTGGCAGTTTTCTATATGTGTAGTGCTGGGGAATCGAACCCAGGGCTTCTGTATACCAGGCAAGCACTCTTGCCACTAGGCCATATTCCCAGCCCCCCACCCCTTATTAAAATAACTTTTTTTCTTTTTGCCAGTCCTGGGGCTTGGACTCAGGGCCTGAGCACTGTCTCTGGCTTCTTTTTGCTGCATTCTACTAGTTGAGCCACAAGACTATTTCCATCTTTTTCTGTTTATGTGGTGCTGAGGAATTGAACCCAGGGCTTCATGCATGCTAGTCATGCACTCTACCACTAAGCCACATTCCCAGCCCCTCCCTCTGTTTTTATTATCTTTAAATAGTTGTACAAAGTCCCCATTCTCCCCCTCACCCTCACCCCCCTTTTTTTTGAGAAAGAATCTTTCCATTTTTTAGGTCCAAGACTAGGAAAGGACATGAACTGGGTACCTACTGCTTTCACTCATTAGCTGGCACTCTACCAATTAAAGCCACACCTCTAACCCAAGAAAGGATTTTATTGTGCAGCTCAGGCTGGCCTTGAACTGGCTTCTGTAGGCCAACCTGAATTGCTTCCCCAGTGCTGGGGTTACTGTGTGCTAACATGTGAAACCGAGTTAACCTCATTTAAAATGGGAGCAAGAATTCTTACTAGCTGGTCCTGGTCACTGGTGGCTCTTGTTTATAATCCTAGCTGCTCAAAACACTGAGGTCTACCAGTGACTCGCACCTGTAATCTTAGCTACTCAGGCTTAGATCTAAAGGTTGTCGTTCAAGGCCAGCCCAGGCAGGAAAGTCTGTGAGGCTCTTATCTCCAATTAACCACCAAAAACTTGGAAATAGTGCTGTGGCTCAAGAGATAGAGCATTATCCCTGAGCAAAAACATTAAGGAATAGCGCCCAGGCCCTGAGTTCAAGCCCCAGTAACCTTTTTCTCCTCCCCCCCCCCCCCCCACCGCCCATCGCAATCCAAGATCTGAGGATTGTAGTTGCAAGGCAGCCCAGGCAGAGTACTCCTGGAGAGCTAATGCCAATTAACTAGCAAAAAGCTGAAAGTAGAGGGTACAGTACCTCAAGTGGTAGAACACTGGCTGTGGACAAAAATTTGAAAAACAGTTGTAGGCCTTGCCACTCATGGCCTTTGTTAAAGAGCATCCTAACCTCAGGAGGTTGAGATATGAGGATTGTGATTTGAATCCAGCCTGGACTAGAAATCCATGAGACTCTTATCTCCAGGTAACCACCAGAAAAACAGAAATAGCTCTGTGACTTCAAGTGGTAGAGCACTATCCTTGAGCAGGAGAGCTTAGGGACAGCACCCAGGCCCTGAGTTCAAGCCCCTGGACAGACAAAAAAAAAAACCCAGAACATAATGATGATGTGAAATCTGAGACTGGATAAATGGCAGTGGTAGTCACAATAAAATTAAAGCAGCTTTCAAACCTTGATCATTTTGTTGGATTTGTTGTTTTATTCCTATCCTACAGGTAACACCAACTGACATGAAAACCATGCCACTTGTGAAGAGTTATAATCGAGTCCTGCCTGATCCAGTGAAGTTAAAGGCCTGGGAAAGGGTCAACAGTGTCCTATACATGGTTTCCTAGTAATTGGGAAATCGTAGTAAATGATCAGTAGCGTTCATATGCTAGTCCAGTAAGGGGAGGGGTACAGATGGTGGTCTTCATAGGTATCAGAAAATTACTTACATTTTCCCATTATTATGTGAAACAGGTTAAAATATCTAGGCTGTGTGATACAGAAGGTGGTCTTAATAGCTATCAGAAATTGCTCTGAAACAGGTTAAAATATCTAGGTTGTAATAAAGGATTTATTATCCTTAGGTTCTCTGTGTGTGTGTGTGTGTGTGCTTGCGTGTGTGCTGGTTCTGGGCCTTGAACTCAGGGCCTGGGCTCTGTCCCTAAGCTTCATTGCTCAAGGCAGCGCTCTACCACTTGAGCCACACTCCCATTTCCAGCTTTTTAAGGTGTTAATTGGAGGTAAAGAGCCTCACGGACTTTTCTATCCAGGTTGGCTTTGAACCTCCATCCTCAGATCTCAACCTCCTGAGTTGCTGAAATTATAGGGATGAGCCACCAATGCCTGGCTTATCCATAGGATCTTTAGAACATAACCTACTTTTCCCATTCTTGTAAAAATGGGAGATATGGAAATTACCCAAAATGATAGCTGCTTGGGAGTAGCAAATGGATGTGAATCTAAGGTAATACTTTCATCTTTTTTTTTTTTTTTTTTTTTGCCAGTCCTGGGCTTTGAACTCAGGGCCTGAGCACTGTTCCTGGCTTCTTTTTGCTTAAGGCTAGCACTCTGCCACTTGAGCCACAGCTCCACAGTGCCACTTCTGGCCGCTTTCTGTATATGTGGTGCTGAGGAATTGAACCCAGGGCCTCATGTATATGAGGCAAGCACTCTTGCCACTAGGCCATATCCCCAGCCCCTACTTTCATCTTTTACCCAGTGCGTCATTTATATTCCAAATGGAAGAAGACCGTAATGATTTCTTTGTTGTTGTTGTTGTTTATGGGTCTTGAATTCGGGGCCTGGGCACTGTCCTTGAGCTCCTTCCCACCAGGCTAGTGATTTACCATTTTGAGCCACAGCTCAAACTTCTGGTTTTTTGAGACAAGAGTCTCACAGGGACTATTTTGCTTGGGCTGGCTTCTAACTGCAATCCTCATATCTCAGCCTCCTGAGTAACTAGGATTACAAGCTTGAGCCAATAGCTCCCAGCTCAGAATGATTTTTTAATGCTAATTTTTTTTTTACAATACCTTTTCAGTACTTCTTTGATAATGGAAATTTCTATGGTATAACATTTTATTATGCATAAAATCACCTAGGGTGCTTGTGTTTATTGATGAAGAGCAACTTGTAAGATCTTCCTGTTTGTTTCACTAAGACTTCTGCCTCAGCAAGTTCACCAGTGTTCCAGGATGAATTGTTGTTGTGACAGATGTCCTTGGGAGGCAGTTTGGAAGCCTTGGTAAGTTAATACTTTTCATGAGGTTCTCCAGTTTGGGGGGGGGGGGGTGGAGAAAGAAAGAGAATACGGTCACCACATGACACTAGCCATCCTTCAGCATATAGTTTAAGCACATACCTTTTAGTGCTGGAGCCATTTCTATGAATTTACAAAGTCCTGCTATTATGGAACTTTCATGTTGATGAAGTTGGGCAAAGGGATAAACAACTAGTAAATGTACAGTGTATCATGTTAGTGGATTTTCTTTTACCATCAACATGGTAAAACGATGTGAAAAATTATGTTAAAAATAATTACATGGGCTGGGAATGTGGCTTAGTGGTAGAGTGCTTGCCTAGCATGCATGAAGCCCTGGGTTCCATTCCTCAGTACCACATAAACAGAAAAGGCTAAAAGTGGCCCTTTCGCCCAAGTGGTAGAGCACTAGCTTTGAGCACAGAGAGGCTCAGGGACAGAGCCTAGGCCCTGAGTTCAAGCCCTAGGACAGGCAAAAATAAAGAAATAAAATAAAAATGATTGTGTTAAACTAAGCAACATCTTATGATTTTTCTTCTCAGTCACTCTTGTAATACTCATCTTTCAGTGCTTAAGTTTAGAAAAGGTTATAGATGATGTCCTCAGTAGGCTGGATTATGTTGTTGTTGATTGTGGGGCTTGAACTCAAGGCCTGGTCCCTGTCCTTCAGCTCTTTTGCTCAAAGCTAGTGCTTACCACTTGGAGCCACAGTGCCACTTTGTTTCTGTTGCTTAATTGGAAATAGTCTCATGGGGACTTTCCTGCCAGGGCTGGCTCTGAAATACAATTCTCAGAACTTAGCCTCTTCAGTTGCTAGGATTACAGGCATGAGCCACCAGTGCCTGGTAGAAAATAGCAGTTTTTGTTCATTTGTTTTTTGTGCATGTATATGTAGTGCTGTGTATCAGTCCTTGGGCCTTGTGGATGCTAGATGAGCACTCTACCATTCAGCTTTATCTCCGGCTCTGTGGATACCAAATCTGTCAGATGTATGTGAATGACTGCACAGCAGAAAGGGGAATCTTCTCAGTGATTAAAGTAACAGTGAATAAGGTAAGTAGGGGAGGAAAGGCTGGCTTTCCTCTTGCTCCTGCTTTTAGAAATGCCATTTCCAGAACACAAGTGGCAGGCCAGTAGCCTTAGAGTCTACAACCTACTCTATCATGTAAGAATAAACTGGTAGGCGATAACCAGTCTGTGATCACCACTGCTGATTCTCAGTCCGGCAGCGGAGGCTCACGCCTATAACCTAGCTACTTAGGAGGTTGAGATCTGAGGATCAAGGTTCAGAGCCAGCCTAGCCAGGAAAGTCTGTGAGGCATTTATTTCCAACTAACCACCAGAAGACTGAAAGTGGTACTGTGGCTCAAAGTGGTAGAGAGGTAGCTTAGAGCAGAAGAGCTCAGGATTAGCACCCAGGCCCTGAGTTCAAGCCCCACGACCAACCAAAAGAATAATAAATAGGTCAGAAGTGAAACAGGGAAGTGGAGGAGTGGATGGGTGACTCAAGTAAAGTAAGTAGCATATGCTCCTGTTTTTGTTTTTGTTTTTTGTGCTGGGAATTGAACTGAAAGTTTCATACTGAGTGTGTAATCTACCATTCAGCTACTTTACCAGCCCCTAAGCTCCTGTTTTTGTAACAGTTTATTGGAACACAATCTTCCTTATTGTCTTTTGCATTACAGTGGAGTTAGGTATTAAGTAGCTGATATAGATTTCATGGTCCACAGGGCCTGAAAATATTACCAGCTGGCTCTTTACAGAAAGCTTGTCAACTTCTAGCATAGATTAAATGTAATGTGTCCACAAATTCTTCTCCCATTTTGTTTCTGTGGGACTTTATAGCTGATTCTAGAATAAATGGAATCAGTTTGCTTCTGAATTTTCCTCCTAACATTAAATTAACTAACAGCACATTCACAAAATGGGCTATGCATACAGAAGGAACTATGTTTTATTGTAGTCAACTCATTTATTTTCTCTTGATTCTCCCATTTCTTTGTTGTTTTCAGGTTGACTTTGAAAATTGTACTCATTCATATATATCCTATTTTAATCTTGTCTTTATTTCATTTCATTTTTATTAGCTTATATTATGTACCCTGATTTTGATAAACTAACCTCATCTGTCATTTCCACAGAAGTTTTAACCTTTCTTGGAAAAATATACCTTAAAAGGTTATTTTTCTGTTTTCTATTGTTGTCTATTGGGGTAATGTGAAAGTCTTAGTTTATTTATTTGATGCTTTTTATTGAGCATTTACTGTGAGCTTTCATACTGTGTGCTCTCATTGATTCTTTGCCAAAAACCCAGAGTCAAATTTTCTTATTTTAAAGATGAGTTGTAGAATGTATTAATAGCTTTATCTGAGTGGTAAATTTTACTGTTGTGTTTTGTGTAAAAGTTTTTGCCAGAAAGGAAACCTGCCACATGGCTTCTTTTTGCTCAAGGCTAGCATTCTGCCACTTGAGCCACAGCACCACTTCTGGCTATTTTCTATATATGTGGTGCTGGGGAATCGAACCCAGGGCTTCATGTATACGAGGCAAGCACTCTTGCCACTATGCCATATTCCCAGCCCCTCTATTTGGTTCTTGTTGTTTGGTTGGTCCTGGGGCTTGAATTCTGGGCCTGGGTGCTTTCCCTGAGCTCTTCAGCTCAAGGCTTGAACTCTACTACTTTAAGCCCCATCTTAGTGCATGATGACAAGCAGGGATTTTAGTTTTCTGCCCAGTTTCCCCAGTACCAATTGTTGAAGAGGCTATTTTTCCCCCACTGTATGTCTTTGGCTTTCTTATCAAATAACAGATAGCTGTAGCAGTATGTATGGTTTTATTTCTGGATCTTCTCTATTCCATTGATATTCAGGTCTATTTTTGTGCCAATATTAAGCTATTTTTTATTATTATGGCTCTGTAGTAGTTTGAAGGCTAGCATTTGATAGACATTTTTGATACATATTTAACTTGGTCAGTTATTTGTCTCCTAAGCCTCTGATGGTGAGGTAACATACATTTTGTTACTATTACCCCAGTTTATCATTGATTCCAATCGTTTGCACTCCTTTTCTCATGCCAGCTTGACATACAGTATTCTGCCTTGATTACTTAACTAAGTTTATTAGGAATAGTCTTAATTCTTTGGTAAGCAATTATGAATGTAAATTTTCCTCATTCTGCTCTATCTAGGTTTTCTGCTAAGTCTAGGTTTTTTGTTAGGTCTTGTTGCTTTTCCATCCATCACATAAATGCATACTGTACTGCTGTTGGTCTATAAAGACCATTATCCTACCTAAGTTTACATTTGTAGCATGAACATAGCTATAGACAATATATCCTATTAACCAAAGAAAACTGTACTTTTGTTTGACTCTTGAGTCAATCCTGTGATTGTGTCTGGTAAAATTTTTCTTGAAGAAACAGGCTGGCACTAGTCCACAGGCCATAGCATGATATCACCTCATCCTTTTTTTTTTTTTTTGCCAGTCCTGGGTCTTAAACTTGGGGCCTGAGCACTGTTCCTAGCTTCTTTTTGCTCAAGGCTAGCACTCTGCCATTTGAGCCACAGCGCCACCTCTGGCCGTTTTCTATATATGTGGTGTTGAGGAATTGAACCCAGGGCTTCATGTATGCAAGGCAAACACTCTACCACTAGGCCATATTCTCAGCCCTCACCTCATCTTTTTTGTTGTTTTCTCTTTTTTTGTGGATCATGGGGCTTGAACTCTGGGCCTGGGTGCTGACCCTGAGCTCTTTCAAGGCTAGTGCTCTACCACTTTAAGCCATAGCACCACTTCTACTTTTCTGGTGGTTAATTGCAGAAAAGAGTCTCAGGGACTTTCCTGCCCAGGCTGACTTTGAACAGCCATCCTCATATCTCAGCCTCCAGAGTTGGTAGGATTACAGGCATGAGCCACAGGTACCCCGGCCATGGATCTTTGTTGAATGACTTAAATGTGCCATTATCTTTATTTTATTCTTATCCTTTTGTTCAGAGCTTACATGTTTGCATTCTCCACCAGCGTGTCATGTGCCTCATTTAAGCCTATAAGTAAGTAAATGTTTGTTTATAACCTCTGTTCCTACAGAGGTCGTAGGGAGCCATGCCATGCCGTTAATAATTTTTTATATCTGTCCCTAAATTTCGCTTTCAGGATATGGAGGAACTAATCTTTCTACTGACATCTTAACATGTGAACTGGACAAAAGAAAAGGTATCTCACTCAGTCAGGTAAGTAAATAGTGACTGTAAAAAGAAATAATTTTTCTTTAGTCGTTTTTGTTCTATTTACATTTAATAGTTTTTCTAATAATGAACCAACTTACTGTTTTTAGAAAAATTTCCTACTTTGGGGGGGACTTTTGAATTTTCATGGCTAAATTTGCTATTTGCAATTTTGTTTTCTATTTGATGTAGTAGTATTTTCTTTCTAGGTTGAAAAGTAAATTTTGGGGGGCAGGATGGCAGTCTTTGTCAGTTGTTTCTCTTGGGGTTATTAATGAACTTTGTTTGCCTGCTATGTTAAAGTGAGTAAATCTCAATTATGTGCCATGCTATTAAATATGCACTGATAACCCCATTTCAGAATTGGCATATAGTGCCAAGCGCGGTGGCCAAAGGTTGTAATATCAGCTTATCAGGAGGCTGAGATGGGGAGGATTGTGCATGGAGGCCAGTTCAGGCACGAGTGTAATATTTTTATTTTTTATTTGCCAATTAGAGAAGCAAATATAAAATGGTGTCCATTTTGTTTTAGTTTGTGTGTCTTTGAGTGTCAATAAACAATCCATCACATTTTAGTTTGTGTTATTTTGGGTATTAATAAAGTAGATAAAGATGTTTCCTGGGTGTTAGTTTTGAGTTTCTTTCATTTAAGTTTCATACCAAGTCTTTTGTTTTATCCTTTTTTTTTTTTTTTTTTTGTGCTTGTACTGAGGTTTGAACTTAGGGCCTGCAAGCCGTTCCTTAGTTTTTGGGTTTTTTGTTTTTTTTTTGCCAGTCCTGGGCCTTGGACTCTGGGCCTGAGCACTGGCCCTGGCTTCTTTTTGCTCAAAGCTAGCACTCTGCCACTTGAACCACAGCGCCACTTCTGGCTGTTTTCTATATATGTGGTGCTGGGGAATCGAACTCAGGGCTTCATGTATACAAGGCAAGCACTCTTGCCACTAGGCCATATTCCCAGCCCCCGGTTTTTGTTTTTTTTTTGAAGCAAGATTTTATATTGTAATATTTATAATACAACATTTTATATTATCCATAAGTATAGTACACACATAAAATGTATTATGATATTTAAAAATAAAAGGTAATATTTATTATGTTAGGTGACAGAAATAGAAATGTGAGAAAGGAAGAAACAACAATAAGAGATTGATGAGGGGGACATTCAACAGAATTAACCAAATTTGACATCCCATCACTCAAAAAAGACAGTGGGTATAAATGCTAATGGTTTCAAACAGTACTCCAGGTTGAATATTAGAGATAAGAAGATCCAAAGGGAGTAGAGAAAAGTCTGCAGATCCTTCTGTAATTGTAAGATCCTCATGTATTCAGATTTCCCTTAAATTGTCTATTAATTGAAAATGATTACATTTTCATTAGTGACATTCTCCTTTCGATATTTTTCTTTTTTTAAATTTATTTATTAATTGAACACAAATTTTTTTGACAAGGTGTTGTGCAAAAATGGGTACAGTTACATAGTAGGGCAGTGGGAACATTTCTTGTGATATCTTATGCCCTGTTTTTCTTTCCCTTCTCTAGGTCAGGTAGACATATATGCAATATACAATGTATCAAGAACATATACAGTAGCCACGTGGCCAAGCCCAAGAAAATTCGCCTAGGGCTTTAAATGTAATGTCGATATTAGACAATATGTCGACCGTAGTCTTATGAACATACATACATAGCTTTTGAGCTATTGTATTCCACTGAGAGGTCAATTATTGACCTTTATATGTTGAGCAGTTGTTTGGTTTTAGTTACATACTGTTGGGTCGCTGCCCCAATCCTGTGGGAAATACCATTTGACAAGCAGTTTTTGGTTTCACAGACCTGGTCTCTACTGTCTCTCCGTCTCCCTTTTTTTTTTTTTATTGACTGAATATATCTTTATTGTGTCCATTTTCATGTTTTAAGGTGGATATATGATTACATAATACTTTTGAGAGTCTATAAGTAATTAAGTTCCAGCAGGAGTTGTGACGTATACACCTGCATTCCTGTCACTTGAGAGGTTTGAGACAGGAAGATGAAGAATCAGAAACCAGGGGCTGTGAAGGTGGCTTTGTGGTAGAGTGCTTGCTTAGCATGCATGAAACCTGGGTTTGATTCCTCAGTACCACATTCTTAGTTCTTACTTAGTTCTGCTTATGTTTTATAGCTGAAAACAAGTATGCAGGAGGGAATCCAGTTTGTGTATGCCCAACTCCCAAGTGGCAAAAAGGAATTGGAGAGTACTTCAGGCTGTCTCCTAAAGGTTCTGAAAAAGAAAATCAGATTCCTGAAGAGGCAGGACCCAGTGGCTTAGTAAAAGCAAAGAAAAGGTAAGGTTTTGGGGTTTGGAATATTAAAGAAAATATTCTCTTAGAAATAAAGGACAAACAGAATGAGTAACATTTCTTTTCAAGCCAATAAGAAAATCCAAACCATAGATTGTCTTTAAAACTTGTATCCCAGACACCAACAAAAAGTACTATTGTTACTCATTCCAAAGAGAATCAGTTTCCATTCAGGTAACTACTACATTATTAACTATGACCTTAACTTCCTTGATTCTTTTTTTTTTTTAACTGTCATTTTAAAAGACAATTTCCATCTATCTTGAATTGCATTAAGTTGCCTGCATCTTAAAAAATAAAACCTGTTAAGGGCTGGAAATATAAGTGGTACAGCCTGCACTTAGTATTCATGATGTCCTGGGTTCAATCTTCAGTATCAAAACAAAGAAGAAACCAACAGTTGAAAGCCACCCCCCCAAAAATATATTATGTAATAAAATATAGTACAATGTATATATACACACTATATATACACAATGTACACATACAATGTAGAAAAATTAAATATAAAAATTCCTATCACTAAAAAACATGTAGGGGTAATACCATAGTATAGTTTCTTTACAACTCTATAAATACTCTAGGATATTTAAAGACCAAGAAAAAAGCAGGGCACGAGAGGCTCACCCCTGTAATCCTACCTATTCAGGAGGCTAAGATCTGAGGATGGAGGTATTTTTTTTTAATTTAATTTATTTATTAATTGAACAGAAATTTTTTGGACAGGGTGTTGTGCAAAAAGATTACAGTTACATAGTAGGGGAGTGGGTACATTTCTTGTGATATCTTACGCCCTGTTTTTCTTTCCCTTCTCTAGGTCAGGTAGACATATATACAATACACAATGTATCAAGAACATATACAGTAGTCACGTGGCCACGCCCAAGAAAGTTCGCCTAGGGCTTTAAATGTAACGTTGATATTAGACAATATGTCGACAGTAGTCTTATATGAACGTACATACATAGATTTTGAGCTATTGTATTCCACTGAGAGGTCAATTTTTGACCTTCATGTGTTGAGTAATTGTTTGGTTTTAGTTACATACTGTTGGGTCGCTGCCCAAATCCTGTGGGGAATACTATTTGACAAGCAGTTTTTGGTTTCACAGACTTGGTCTCTACTGTCTCTCCGTCACCCTCTCTTAACAGTCATATATCAGGGAGATCATGCCCCTTTGTTTTCTGTGTTCTAGGCTTGTCTCGCTTAACATTATTTGTTGGAGTTCTGACCATTTCCCTGCGAATAACAATATTTCACCATTCCTAATCGCTATGTAGTATTCCATTGTGTAAAGGTACCATATTTTTTGAATCCATTCATCTGTGGAGGGGCATCTGGGTTGTTTCCATGTTTTGGCTATTGTGAATTGTGCCACGATAAACAAATGTCTTTTTGATATCTTGGGGTTTGCTGTTTAGGATAGATGCCTAGGTTTGGTATGGCTGGGTTATAGGGTAGGTCTATATTGAGCTTTTTGAGAAACCTCCATACTGTTCTCCAAAGTGGTTGTACTAATTTGCACTCCCACCAACAATGGAGAAGGGTTCCTTTTTCCCTGCACCCCCTCCAGCATTTGTTGTTTCCTGAGTTCAGAGTATAGGCCATTCTAACTGGGGTGAGGTGGTATCTCAGGGTTGTTTTTATTTGCATTTCCTTTACTAGCAGGGATGTTGAACATTTCCTCATGTGTTTCTTTGCCATTTTTATATCTTCTCTTGTGAAGTCTCTCTCTAGCTCCTTTGCCCATTTCCTAATTGGTTTATTGGGCTTGGAGGGGCTTAGTTTTTTGAGTTCTCTGTAGATGACAGATATTAGGCCTTTGTCTGTTGCTGTGCTGGTAAAGATCCTTTCCCATATGGTTGGCTGTCTTTTCTGTTTTGGTGGCTATGTCCTTAGCTGTGCAGAAACTTTTTAATTTGTAGTAGTCCCATTTGTTGAGTCTCTCCCCTATTTGTTGTGCCCCTGGGACTCTATTCAGGAAGTTCCTTCCTGTGCCTATAAGTTCTAGTGTCTTTCCTACTCAGTCCTTCAGTAGTTTCAAGGATTCAGGTTTGATATTGAGGTCCTTGATCCATTTTGAGTTGATCTTGGTGCATGGTGATAGGCTTGGGTCTACTTTTGAGTTTTCTGCATATGGCTGCCCAGTTCTCCCAGCACCAGTAGTTGAAGAGGCTATGTTTATTCCATTGTATGTCTTTAGCTCCTTTGTCGAATATCAGCTGACTGTAAGAGTGTGGTTTTATTTCTGGATCTTCAATTCTAATCCATTGGTCTTCCAATCTGTTTTTATACCAATACCAGGCTTTACGGCTTTTTTTTTGCCTAGAATTGCTTTGGCTATTCTAGGTCTTTTGCTGTTCCATATGAATTTATGGATTGCTTTCTCTATTTCAGTGAAGAATGTAATTGGTAATTTGATAGGGATTGAATTGAATTTGTATAACAATTTGGGCAATATCCATTTTCACTGTATTGATTCTGCCTACCCATGAGCATGGGAGGTCTTTCCATCTCCTTGTGTCTTCTTTGATTTCCCTTATTAGATTTTTATAATTTTCATTAAATAGGTCCGTCACATCCTTGGTTAAGTTGATCTCTAGGTACTTTATTCTTTTTTTGGCTACTGTAAATGGAATTGTTTCCATAATTTCCTTTTCTGTTTGTACATTGCTGGTGTACAGAAAAGCTGCTGCCTTTTGTGGATTGATTTTGTATCCTGCTACTTTGCCAAAATGGTTTATTAGGTGTAGGAGTTTGGGGACTGAGTTTTTTGGGTCCTTCAGATATAAGATCATGTCATCTGCGAATAGGGATAGCTTGATTTCTTCCTTGCTGATGTGGATCCCTTTGATGTCCTCCTCTTACCTTATAGCTATGGCTCGGGATTCCAGCACTATGTTGAAAAGAAGTGGGGAGAGTGGGCATCTTTGTCTTGTTCCTGAGTTTACGAGGAATGATTTAAGTTTCTCTCCATTTAATATGATGTTAGCAGTTGGTCTGTTGTATATGGCTTTTATTGTTTTGAGGAATGTTCCATCTATTCCTGTTCTCTCCAGAGCTTTTAATAAGTATGGATGTTGTATTTTGTCAAAGGATTTTTGGGTATCGACTGAGATAATGTGATTCTTGATTTTTAGTTCTGTTTATGTGGTGAATTACGTTGATTGATTTACGGATGTTGAACCATCCTTGTGACTGTGGGATGAAGCCTACTTGGTCATGATGTATAATTTTCTTGATCAGTTTCTGGATCCTGCAGCTAATGTTTTATTGAGTAACTTTGCGTCTGTGTTCATTAGTAATATTGGTCTGTAGTTAAGGGAGGTTAAGGAGATAGCTCAGAACCAGGGTGTGGCCCTTAAGAAAGAAAAGCTCCCTGTGCATGTCAGAATGGCCCACCTTTAAGGGAACTAATTGGCCACCGGAGGGAAGTTTTGACATAGGTAAGATCAGGACTTTGCACCCCTCATTTGGGCCATCCAGACAAAAGCGAAACCAAGAAGGGTTTTACTAAGACTATCAAGCCCTGGAAAATGAGGCTGGACAATGTTAAAATCATTTGTTAAAGGTTTTGTCTTAAACCTCTTGCCACTGGAAAATGTACAGCTGATGCTTATTTTGCGCGCTTTAAGATCTTTTGAATATGTATGTGTGTGTGTGTGTGTGTGTGCATGTGTGAGTGTGAACATGTTCAAGACTGCAGTATGATGCAAAACTAAGTTTAAGTTTAAATTCAAATGGTCATCAAGTTTGGGCATTACCAAATGCTTTAAAGGATTGCATTGTTTTAAAAACGAACTAGAGGGCTGGGGATATAGCCTAGTGGCAAGAGTGCCTGCCTCGGATACACGAGGCCCTAGGTTCGATTCCCCAGCACCACATATACAGAAAACGGCCAGAAGCGGCGCTGTGGCTCAAGTGGCAGAGTGCTAGCCTTGAGCGGGAAGAAGCCAGGGACAGTGCTCAGGCCCTGAGTCCAAGGCCCAGGACTGGCCAAAAAAAAAAAAACAAACAAAAAAAAAAAAAACGAACTAGAGTTAAAAAAGGATTTCTTAGGGTTCTTTAATTAGCAGTCAAAAAAAAAAGTGGGTATCTTAATAAATTAAGACTTGATTTAACAAAGGGCAAGCTGGCGTGAACACATCAAGCCCTATGGAGTCGGGATGGAGCCAATAGAGGGCTTTCTTTTGTCTCTTTTGTTTTCAGGTGACCTTTGGAAACCTTGTTAAAAATGAATGATTTGACTGGAATTTCTAATGGTTAGGAAGTTTATTTGATGTGATTCAATTCCTGTGCTATTTTTGTGATTTGGATTTTTAAAGGATATATATTAAACTAATGGGGATAGGAGTAAACTCTCATTAACTCTATGTGTGTAGGAAGAAATGGCAAAATGGGCCAACGTTTCTCACTATTATTGCAAAGTGAGAAAAGGAGATGGCTACCCAAATGTTTAATTGCCATTCCAGTTTCTGTGTAGGCTTTTTGTCTCCAGCAGGCCCACAGAGAAGCACAGGTAATTCCTACAAGTTTGTCAAGATCTAACATTGGCCCTTAATAAGTTCCAGGTAAGAGCATGCTTAAAAACTACTTCTCTGTGGACAACCTTGTTGCTTTTAATTGGAGTAAAATGGCCTATTGTAAGACTCACTGATCTGAAATCTGTAGTTCAAAGCCAGCCCGGGCAAAGAAAGGTCCCTGTGAAAGTCTTCATCTCTACTTGGCCAGCAGATGTGCTGGGAACAGAGTCGTGAGTCGCTTTGAGGCTCAAAGTGGTAGGGTGCTAGTCTTGAGCTGGAGAGTTGAGGGACAGCACTCAGGCCCTGAGTTCAAGTCCAGTGAAAAGTCACTCCTCCTGGGACAAAAGTGATGGAGCATCCAGAGGCAGTAAGCCACTGCTTGGATGGCAGAGTTGGTGTCAGATCCTAGAGTCACTCCCGTTTTGCCTTTCAAAAGCTAATAAAAGCCGGGAAGTCCTAGAAGAATAGTTCGTAAGCATGCCTTTCTAATGCCCATGTCTGTTTACTGGGCAGGAACTTGCCAGTCATCTGTAATAGTGGGTAGTAAGGGTAAGTTTGTCAAATGAGAGGATAGTTTAAAATCCCAACCCCCCGCATCTACTCAAAGCCCTGACTGGCAGTGAGAATTTTAAGCTGATATATCTGTTTAGGAAAGAAAGCTTGTAGACCTGAGATTGTGTCCTTATTGAGATCTGTTAAAGGCCTGCAAAGGTAATGTAGGCATTTTTTAGGTCATCAGAGATCAGTTCCCTAGCCAGTCAGGAAAAACTTTCACAAACTAGAATGTTAAAAGGCTACACTGCGATAGCCCAAAAAGAAGTCTGTATAGTTGAAAGTTAAAATGTTGAATGTAATTTACAGTTTGGAGTAAAGCTCCTAATGGACATCTGATCCTGCAGCCCCTTGGTAAAGTAGACTAAGGTTAAGGTTCCTGGCCTCGTAAGGTCAACATCCCTGAGTCAGCATGAAGAAGTTATAGAAGATGGATGATCTTCACCCATCAGCTCCCCCTTTTAGGACCAAGGAACCAGAGTTGTTTTTGGGAAGATGAGGCAGGATAAACTAGAGGCATGGAAAACAGAGGTAACAGTATTCAGAGACTGCACTTGTGAGAAATGGTTACAGGCCAAGCCGCCTATGTTGGTTTAAAAAAAAAAAATCCTAGCCTTATTGGAAATAACTGGTTTAAACTTATTGCCCTGGCAAAATGACCCAAGGGCCATTGATTGCCTAAAGTTGTCTTGACTTTCAGTAATGTGCCAGCTTGCAAAAGCTAGTGTGCTTAAGAAGGAATAAGGAAAATACTAGGAAATTTGACTAAAGTTAGGCTTTAGGTTAACTTAGGTTAAGCTTCTCTAACCAGTCTATGGAGAAAGTTGCAGGTAACCCAGAAGGTGTGACATTCTACTGGAACCACTGGGAGCCACTGCTGCCTGACACCACCGTGGCCCCTGCCCATTGCATTTGAGTGAGGATCAAGGAGAGTCAACAGTCATCTGGAAGAATCTACATCTTCAGGTCAGACTCTTATCATACGCAGCTGGTTTCTGCTGGAAAGTGCGTTGGATCTGCTAACTAGCTCTATTAAGAAAATTGGATATTGTAAGAAATTTTCAAGCAGACTGGCCTGCTGCTAAATTCAAAGCATGTATGACAGGCTGGAGAGTCACTTCCAGGCAATGCCTGGGGTGGAGGTATGTCCGAGTATTAAAATGTGTACAGATGGGATATAGCCTAGTGGCAAGAGTGCCTGCCTCGGATACACGAGGCCCTAGGTTCGATTCCCCAGCACCACATATACAGAAAACGGCCAGAAGTTGCGCTGTGGCTCAAGTGGCAGAGTGCTGCCTTGAGCGGGAAGAAGCCAGGGACAGTGCTCAGGCCCTGAGTCCAAGGCCCAGGACTGGCCAAAAAAAAAAAAAGAAAAAAAAAATGTGTACAGATGGATTAGGGTGTGACCTCAGAGAAGAGAGGGAGGTAACTGCCATCAGGTGTGCCAGGTACCAAGGTAACTGGACAGAGATTTAAACTGCCGGGGGCATCTTCATGGAGCCCTGCTGTGGGTGGATCTTGCAGATGCCACTGGCCAACCTTAGGCACTTAGAGGAACTGGAAACTGGAGAAATCCACTGTAGAATAGTTGGCTCAACAGCCTGTGGGTGGAATCACAGTAAATTGCCTTGATGTAGTTGAGATAAACCGGAAAATGTAGACAGTTTAAAACTCTAGCAGCAAAGAAGCCCAAGGAAATGTAAAGAGGGAGGTTAGTATAGAAAGCCTTGGAGAAAGGGATCGAGAAATGGTTTCCTCTGGATAAGAAAGGGATTTAAAAAGTAAATTGTCACAGAATGTTCCAGTAAGTCACTGATGGTGTGAGGAAGTAGAAGATGGTGTGAGTGGGGATATGTTAAATTTTATAAGACACAGATTATAAAACTGTATAAGGAAAGACTTTAGAGAGAGAAAACAAAAATGTTTCCTTTAAAAGGTTTTGGCATGTTAAAGATGAGAAAGACAATCCCTAGAAAGTGAGTATGTAACAAATGGTATCAGTAGGTCTTAAAATTAGAGCCTATGTATGGGTAAAGTTGGTATGTAATCAAATTGGCTATAATAGGATCAGAATTGGGGCTTTGGTGTAAAACTATGTTTATCTGTACCTGTATCTGCAGGGCTAAGGGACTTGTGTGATGTCATCTAAATGTTATTCCTAACTTGTAATCGCATTTGTTATGAGCTTTTATCGCCCCCTCTGAGCCCTATAGCAAGTCCACCAAGAGATCTGGCTCAAGCTAAAGGCCCTTTATGAGACTGGACCTCCTCCTGAGCCACACCCGCTACCAACTGAGTAAAGCGCCACTACAACTTATGGTATTGTGGGCACAATACCAATCTATCCCTACCGATTCTCAGTCAGAATCAAACTAATAAGCAAGGAGAACCACGATTGGTTCTCGAGTTACCTATCAGAAGGGGAAGGGGGGAATAAGAGTTAGGGTGAACCCCATTTTCAGGCAGCCCCCGTTTTGTTGTCTGTTTAAACTATGAGCAAACCCAGGACAAGCTTATTAGGGTCCAGCCGGTCAAGAACTCTAACCGTCTGGGATTGCTTAACTCTAACCGCCCCTAGAATGCCTCGAACCCTGAGCCAATCAGATTTGTACCCGTAATCTTGCTTCCTTAAACACCTGATTGCTGTAACTTTGTCTTTTGCCTTTATAAGCTCTGTGTAATTGCCCCACTTGAATAAAGTCTTGCCTTGCTATTGCATTTCAGAATGTTTGAGTCTAGGTGGTCTTCTTGGTGGTGGTTTCGCGACTTGGCATAACAGTATGAGCCACCATTGTTGGGCAGTTTTTTGGGATTGAACTAGTACTAGGGATTGAACTCAGCCTTACATTTACTAGGTAGGCACTTTATCCCTTGAGCCACATCTCCAATCCATTTATGCTTTAGTTATTTGTTTTTAGTCTAAATGAATGCTTACATTTTACAAAAAAGAACTAATATATTTTTCCCTTTTTTCACATTTAAAAAATTTTGTTACTATAAAGGTGTTGTACAGTGGGGTTACAATTACATAAGTCAGATACTTTATTTTTGATTTGTTTTTTTTGGTCATTTATGGGTCTTGAACTTAGGACCTTCCCACCATCCCTGATCTCTTCTGCTCAAGGCTAGGGCTCTACCACTTTGAGCCACAGCACCACTTCCAGTTTTCTGGTGATTACTTGGAAATAAGAGTCTCACAGACTTTCTTGCCCAGGCTGGCTTTGAACTGTGAACCTCGCATCTTGGTTCTTAAGTATTTATCAATAAGACACTGAGGGTGCCCCCCTCCTTTATTTTTTTTTCCTTCCTTCCTTCCTTCCTTCCTTCCTTCCTTCCTTCCTTCCTTCCTTCCTTCCTTCCTTCCTTCCTCCCTTCCTTCCTTCCTTCCTTCCTTTCTTTTTCTTTTTCTTTTTTTGGGGGTAGTGCTGGTACTGGAGCTTGAACTCAGGGCCTAGGCCCTGTCCCTAAACTTTTTTGCACCAGGCTAGTGCTCTACCACTTGAGCCACAGTGTCACTTCTTTTTTTTTTTTTTTTTTTTTTTTTTGGCCTTGGACTCAGGGCCTGAGCACTGTCCCTGGCTTCTCCTTTTTGCTCAAGGCTAGCACTCTGCCACTTGAGCCACAGCGCCACTTCTGGCCATTTTCTATATATGTGGTGCTGGGGAATCGAACCCAGGGCTTTATGTATACAAGTCAATCACTCTTGCCACTAGGCCATATTCCTAGCCCTACAGCGTCACTTCTTGCTGAGGAATCGAACTCAGGCTTCATGCATGCTAGGCAAGCACTCTATACCCGTACACCACATTCCCAGCCATAGCCATTTCTTTTCTTTTTGTCTTTCCTTTTTTGGTACTGGGGACGGAACCCAGGATGTTGCACTTGCTAGGCAAGTGCTTTGCCACTGAGCTACATCCCAGCCCCCATAGCCATTTCTTAAACTTGGCTTTTGGATAGAATTTTGGATCCTCCTTCCTATTCCTCCCAAATAACCAGAATTATAGGATGTACCCCCATGGCCAACTTTTTGTTGTCTTGCCCACTTTTTGCCAGGCCCGCTCTTAAACTGGGATCTCTTAATCTCTACCTTTAAAATAGCTGGGATTGTTCAACTACCAGTATCATTTAAGTGATATAAAACTGGAAGGGAACCCAGTGATGGAGTATCCAGAAGTGTTGTTATATCTCTTTAGAACTTGACAGTCTCACAAATAACTATGCAACCCTGCTCCTTGTTGATTCTTGTTTTTCTCTGCTGCTAATTAGCTCCTGCATCTTCTATTCTGTTGCCTATGCTTAAACTTTCTGTCTGCTTATGTATAGTTCTTATATCTTTCATGATTCCTACATAGTATGTGATTTTTACTTTTTTTTTTTTGCACCAGTCAGTGTGCTTGAACTCAGGGTCTGAGCACTGTCCCTGAGCTTCTTTTTGCTCAAGGCTAGCACTCTACCACTTGAGCCACAGCACGACTTCCCGCTTTTTCTGCTTATGTAGTACTGAGGAATGGAACCCAACTATATATTTGTATGTCTTAGGTCCAGTCTCTCTCTCTCTCTCTCTCTCTCTCTCTGTCTCTCTCTCTGTCTCTGTCTCTGTCTCTCTCTCTCTCTCTCTCTCTCTCCCACTTCCTCCCTCCCTCCCTCCTTCCCTCCCCTTCCCTCCCCTTCTCTCCCCTCCCCTCCCTCCCTACCTCCCTTCCTTCCAGCTTGAATGTAGAGCCTGGGTGCTGTCCCTGAGCTCTTTTGCTCAAGGCTAGTTTAGCACTCTTCAGAGGCTCTCTTGGGGGGCATTTTTGAGTTTGTGACAATTTAGTGTGTCAAAATGATCTAATTACAGAAAGTGATAGTCTTGTTGGGAATACTAAGGGATTTAAGGAGGCTTTTTTTGCCAGTCCTGGGGCTTTAACTCAGGGCCTGGGCACTGGTCCCTGAGCTTTTGCTCAAGGCTAGCGCCCTACCACTTGAGCCACAGCGCCACTTTCGGCTTTTTCTGTGTATGTGGTACTGAGGAACCCAGGGCTTCATGCATGCTAGGCAAGCACTCTACCACAAAGCCACATTCCCAGCCTCCACTTCTGGCTTTTTTGGTGATTAATTGGAGATAAGAGTCTCCCATGCTTGCCTTGCCTGACTTTTAATCATGATCTTGAAATCTCAACATCCTGAGTAGCTAGGATTATAGGCATAAGTCCAGCTAAGAGCATCAGATTTTGTTTTTATGCAGGTCCTTGAGCTTCAACTCAGGGCATGGGCTCTGACTCTGAGCTTTTTTTTCTTTTTGCTCAAACAGTGCTCTAGAGAGGTGAAGCACTGCTTCACTTCTGGCTTTTTGGTACTTGGAAATAAGTATCTCAAGAGTCTTCCCTGTAGGCTGGTGATTCTTAGATCTTAGCCTCATGAGTACCTAGGATTTTAGGTGTGAGCCACCAGTAGCTAGCAAAAAAATCAGCTTTGTGTTTGAATTTGTGTGTATGTGTACACATGTGTACTGGGATTTGAACTCAGGGCCTTGCACTCACACTTGATATTTACACTCATGGTTGGTACACTCCTACTTGAATCAAGCTTTCAATGAGGCATTTTTCTGGTTAGTTGGAAATGAGTCCCATAGATTTTTTTTTTTCTGGTTTTGAGAGTCTTATCTTCGCAGAGTCTCCTGAGTAGTTGGGGTTACAGGGGTGATCTCCAGTACCAGAGCTTCATCAATTCTTTCTCTAGCCTCAAAAAATATTTAGCTAAGTCTGTCGGTTTTGTAGTAAGCAGCAACTGGTTTTAAGGTTCCAGTTTGTCAACTATTGTTTGTTTGGTTTTGGTTTTGTTGCCAGTCCTGGAGCTTGAACTCAGGGCCTGAGCACTGTCCCTGACTTCTTTTTGCTCAAGGCTAGCACTGTGGCACTTGAGCCACAGCACCACTTCTGGCTTTATATATATAAATATATATATATATAGTGCTGAGGAATCGAACCCAGGGCTTCATGTATACAAGACGAGCACTTTACCACTAGGCTATATTCCCAGCTTTGTTAACTATTTGTAATTTGGTATAATACTAAAATTTTATACTAAGGCACCTATTCTGTTTGCAATTCATTTTTTCTAATGTGAATTACTGAGCTGTGTGCATTACTTCCTGTTTAAGTTCACTATTATGCACCAAAATACCAATTTTGTATTTGTATGGAGTGGGTGGTATTGTCATCAGAGAATAGACCATTGAGTTTCCACACAAAAATCATATAGGTCTTTCACATCCAAGTTCCAAACAAATAACATCATACCAGGATGTCTCACAAAGAGGAGTAGCACAAGTTGAAAGTTTTAGCAAGGGTTTATTTTTAGCATGACAGGTTAATGGATAGAGAAGAGAAATATTTCCTGTTTTCCATGCAGGAGATAAACAGTCTAAGGAGGGCTGTTATCTGCTGCCTTTGTTCTTTGTGAGCTTGGGGAAAAGCACTGGCCTTATTTTCTAGCAACCCTCACTCATTAGGCAATGGCTCTGGGTGTCTAAGATCCCTGTTGCTTATTCTTTTTAAATGTGGGTTTACAGGCACAACAGGAGGCCTTTCGAGCTTCCTTTCTTCAGATTATTCTCTCAGCCAGCTGTTTCAAACCATTTACAGAGACCTGCCTGGCCATCCCTCCCCCCCACCCACCCCGCCCCCCACCCCCATTTCAAAGAAGAGAGTTGTTTTAGATGGTTAGCCCCTTTTATACCTCCAGGACTTGTAATTTAGCATTTAAATTTGTTAGCTGAGTGGACAGCCTCCAATCTGCGGGCTAGGAGCCAGGATGTCTGTGAAACCAACAACTCCAGGCACTGGGTTGGCTGTGACTCAAGTTTCCCCACTACATAACCTGAGTGTGTGATCCCTTTTTTGTTAACAAATTTTTATTTATTGGCCACATTTTTTTTTAACATTTGTTATTATTTTTCTTTTATTTTGCTAGTCCTGGGGCTTGAAGATAAGAGTCATGGAATTTCCTGCCCGGGCTGGCAATGAACTACATCTTCAGATCTCAGCCTTCTGAGTAGCTTATGATTACAGGCATGAGCCATCAGTGCCTAGCTTGTTATTGAAAAAAAAAAAAATTAAGTAGTTGTACAAAGAGATTACAGTTCCATAAGTCAAAGTATGAGTCCAATGCTTTTGTTTTGTTTTTTGCCAGTCCTGGGGCTTGAACTCAGGGCCTGAGCACTGTCCCTGTTTTTTTGTTTTGTTTTGTTTTGTTTTTTGCTCAAGGCTAGCACTCTACCACTTGAGTCAGAGCACCTCTTCTGGCTTTTTCTGTATATTGGTGCTGAGAATCAAACTCAGGGCTTCATGAATGCTAGACAAGGACTCTACCACTAAGCCACATTCCCAGCCCCTCCAATGTTTCTTGATCACTTTCACCCCTTCCATCATTCTTCCTCCCATTCATACCCTCAAGTTCCAGAGACTAGTTTGTTTTTATTTTATTTATTTATTTTGCCAGTCCTGGGGCTTGAACTCAGGGCCTGAGCACTGTCCCTGGGGTTTTTTTTGCTCAAGGCTACTAGTACTCTACAACTTGAGTCAGAGCACCTCTTCTGGCTTAATTGAACCCAGGGCTTCAAGTATACAAGGCAAGCACTTTACCACTAGGCCATATTCCCAGCCTCCCAAAGTCCAGTTGTTGTTGTTGTTGTTGTTGTTGTTGTTGTTGTTGTTGTTGTTGTTTTTGCCAGTCCTGGGCCTTGGACTCAGGGCCTGAGCACTGTCCCTGGCTTCTCTTTGCTCAAGGCTAGCACTCTGACACTTGAGCCACAGCGCCACTTCTGGCCGTTTTCTATGTATGTGGTGCTGGGGAATTGAACCCAGGGCTTCATGCACTCTTGCCACTAGGCCATGTTCCCAAAGTTCAGTTTTTATTTTTATTTTTTATTTTTTTTGCCAGTCCTGGGCCTTCAACTCAGGGCCTGAGCACTGTCCCTGGCTTCCTTTTGCTCAAGGCTAGCACTCTGCCACTTGAGCCACAGCGCCACTTCTGGCCATTTTCTGTATATGTGGTGCTGGGGAATCGAACCCAGGGCCTCATGTATATGAGGCAAGCACTCTTGCCACTAGGCCATATCCCCAGCCCCCCAAAGTTCAGTTTTTATATACTACATTTTGCTCACTCTTTTTCCCTTTATGTGTTCCCAATTCCCTCCTCCCCACTCCCTTCCATTTCTGGGTACTCCTTTTGATAAACAGTATATTTATTGTTCAGAAGTTACACCTTTGGAATCCTCCCCTAAGTATACCATCCTTTTGTCATTTTGTGTATATATGCCTAGAGCCCTGTATATATTATCAAGCATGTTTATCATGCATTTTAGATCTAGCTTCCACATTGTAAGGCTTATTTCAATTAACTTGTTTTTTGTTGTTGTTGTTGTTGTTGTTGCCAGTCCTGGGGCTTAAACTCAGGGCCTGAGCACTGTCCCTGGCTTCTTTTTGCTCAAGGCTAGCACTCTGCCACTTGAGCCACAGTGCCACTTCTGGCTTTTTTTATATATGTGGTGCTTGGGGAATCGATCCCAGGGCTTCATGTATACGAGGCAAGGACTTTACCACTAGGCGATATTCCCAGCCCTTCAATTAACTTTTTTTCTAGGTCCATTCGTTTTCCTGCAAATGCTATAGTATTCTTTATAATAGATGAGTAAGATTCCATTGTGCTTATGTGTCATGTTTTCTTGATCCACTCATCTATTGTAGGGCATCTGGGCTATTTCCATAAGTTGGATATTGTGAATAGTGCAGCAGTAAACATAGATGTACATGTGCCTGTACAGTACTGTACCCAGGTGAGTAAAAAAAGAGAAGTGCCATGCACTGAGAAATTGGAAGCTAAAGCCCAGAAGGCAGAAACTGCAAAATTTACTGAAATGCAAAAGCAAGGCAAGGCTTTATTCAAGCGAGCTGCAACTCCGGCCTCGTCCTACCCACGAACACAGTGGAGGTTAGGAGGGAGCCTCGAGCTGCGATTGTACAGGGCTTATAAAGGCAAAAACAAAGTTACAGCAATCAGGTGTTCAAGCAAGCAAGATTAGGACAGGGGTACACATCTGATTGGCTCAGGGTTCTAGGCATTCTGGGGGTGGTTAGAGTTGTGTGTTTTTTTTTGTTTTTTGTTTTTTTTTGGCCAGTCCTGGGCCTTGAACTCAGGGCCTGAGCACTGTCCCTGGCTTCTTTTTGCTCAAGGCTAGCACTCTGCCACTTGAGCCACAGCACCACATCTGGCCATTTTTTTTATTTGTTTACTAATTGAACATAAATTTTTTTACAAGGAGTTGTGCAAAAAGTGTACAGTTACATAGTAGGGCAGTGTGTACATTTCTTGTGATATCTTACGTCCTGTTTTTCTATCCCTTGTCTAGGTCAGGTAGACATATATACAATATACAATGTATCAAGAACATATACAGTATTCACAGACTTGGTCTCTACTGTCTCTCCGTCTCCCTTTCTTAACAGTCATATATCAGGGAGATCATGCCCCTTTGTTTTCTGTGTTCTAGGCTTGTCTCACTCAACATTATTTGTTCAAGTTCTGACCACTTCCCTGCAAACAACAATATTTCACCATTCCTAATTGCTATGTAGTATTCCATTGTGTATAAGTACCATATTTTTTGGATCCATTCGTCTGTGGAGGACATCTGGGTTGTTTCCATATTTTGGCTATTGTGAATTGTGCCGCGATAAACATGGAAGTACAAATGTCTTTTTGATATCTTGGGTTTTGCTGTTTAGGATAGATGCCTAGGTTTGGTATGGCTGGGTCATAGGGTAGGTCTATATTGAGCTTTTTGAGAAACCTCCATACTGTTCTCCAAAGTGGTTGTACTAATTTGCACTCCCACCAACAATGGAGAAGGATTCCTCTTTCCCCACAGCCCCTCCAGCATTTGTTGTTTCCTGAGTTCAGAGTATAGGCCATTCTAACTGGGGTGAGGTGGTATCTCAGGGTTGTTTTTATTTGCATTTCCTTTACTACCAGGGATGTTGAACATTTCCTCATGTGTTTCTTTGCCATTTTTATATCTTCTTTTGTGAAGTCTCTCTCTAGCTCCTTTGCCCATTTCCTAATAGGTTTATTGGGCTTGGGGGCGGGGCTTAGTTTTTTGAGTTCTCTGTAGATGACAGATATTAGGCCTTTGTCTGTTGCTGTGCTGGTAAATATCCGCTCCCATATGGTTGGCTGTCTTTCTATTTTGGTGGCTATGACCTTAGCTGTGCAGTAACTTTTTAATTTGTAGTAGTCTTCTGGCCGTTTTCTGTATATGTGGTGCTGGGGAATCGAACCCAGGGCCTCATGTATACAAGGCAAGCACTCTTGCCATTAGGACATATCCCCAGCCCCAACGGTTAGAGTCTTGACCGGCTGGGCCCTAATAAGCTTGCCCTGGGTTTGCTCATAGTTTAAACAGACAACAAAACGGGGGCTGCCTGAAAATGGGGTTTACTTTAACTCTTCATTCCCCCCTTCAACATATGTTTCGATAGTACCAAGGTTACTGACCAGATAAGGAGACAAGTGGGGCTGCAAAGAGATGGTAGCATCTTAAGAGTGACAGTTAGGGGGGTTCATGACCTAGGTAGGTTTGTAAAGTAGGATGTCACTGGTTAACAATTTCCTCTGGGGGTGGTATATTTTCTCCTGGTGGCCCTCTGCTATAAAATGGGGGCCAGGGGCAGGCTAGGCACTTCAACATGGAGGTAGATGCCTAAGGGTGGTATGCCTTTGTGTTCTGTGTTGTTTTTTAAGGTGGTTGTGTCTCCTGTCTATCCCTTCCTGCCTTCCAAGATTGCTACTGACTGCAGGAGAGAATGGCTCAGGGTCAAGCATCTAGATACAAAATGGAGGGTCCTGGGATACCTAGCCTTTATCCTGCTGCCAGTTATTTCCTAGGCAGCCTCTTCAAGAAAAGTACATTTACCTTTTACAGCTGTCAGTATAGAATCCTTGGTATGTATCACTTAAATCCAGACATGATACGGGTAGCTTCAAGTTATATGACCCCCCAAATCATGGAAACAGAAAACAGATTTGTTTGCCAGGGATTAGGGTGGTGGAGGGGCTCTGAAGCTGCAGCTTCCATTTTACAAAATGAAAAAACGTTCTGGAGCTAAGTTGTACAACCATGGGAAAGTATTTGATACTACTGAACTATATGCATAAAATGGTTAAGGTAGTAAAAATGTAACCAAATTAGACCTGAGGGTAAATAATAGTAGTGGCAGGGCATGATTTTTTTTTTTTGGCCAGTCCTGGGGCTTGGACTCAGGGCCTGAGCACTGTCTCTGGCTTCTTTTTGCTCAAGGCTAGCACTCTGCCACTTGAGCCACAGCGCCACTTCTGGCCGTTTTCTGTATGTGTGGTGCTGGGGAATTGAACCTAGGACCTCATGTATACGAGGCAAGCACTCTTGCCACTAGGCCATATGCCCAGCCCTAAGGGCATGATTTTAATTAAACTATTTTGGGAAGATGACATTAAGAACTGAAATCCTGGGGGCTTTAGGTTTAAAACAGTAGAAATGAGAGCTGGGGTAAGAAGCTTGGAGAATTAAGCAATCTTGGCTGAACTGTGCTCTGTTTTATCTTTATCTCAATTCTGGTTCTGCGTGGTGGCTCTGGTGAAGTCCTCCCTCCTTAGCCCCTCGTGATGGTGGTGACACTCCTGCTCTGGGTGGGATGGAGGTTGATCTCATCAATGAGTAATCTGTCCTAGAGGCACTGCTCTTCCCTTTATCCAAAGTCCCTGCAGGTTTGGGGCCAGGAGAGACTTTTCTGGCACCTTTTCCCGGTATCTACAACAGGATGTTGCAAAAGAGTAAAATATACTTTATCTTTGTGCCTTCAGCCTTGAAGGGAGAATGGAATGGCTTAGGTTAGATAGCAACAGTTTATCCAAAAACATTCCTTAAATGATTAGCATGCCTACGTGCAGAAAGGACCAAAAGAAAGAGATAGCTACAAAATGAACGCAGAAGTACTGGGCTTTCACCCTGATTTTAGTTACTTGTGGGCCCAAGCAAAAGGAATTTTTAAAATACTTGTTAAATATTCCATTAGGTAGACACAGTCTTCAAAAGAAAGCCGATTATGATTGTCTTTGTAGCCCTCAAATTTTTTTCCATCAGGATTCAACAAACTGGCCAATATCTAGCCCATCACATATTTTTGTATAATCTGTGAGTAACAAATAGTGTTACCTTTTTTTTTTTTTTTTTTTTTGGCCAGTCCTACTGCTTGAACTCGGGGACTGGGCATAGTCCCTGAGCTTCTTTTCCTCAAGGATAGTGCTCTATCATTTGAGCCACAGTGCCCTTCTGGCTTTTCTGTTTATGTGGTACTGAGGAATTGAACCCAGGACTTTATGTATGATAGGCAAGCACTCTACCACTGAGCCACATTCCCAGCCCACTGATTGTGCCACATCTATTCATTGCTGTGTTGTTTGGTTGCTTTTATTACTATATTAACAGAGTGGAATATCTTCAAAGGCCTACTACCAGGCCATTAAGAAAAAATTTCTAGTTGGATGGTGGCTACAGCTTCCTGGTGCTCCACAGCCTTATCTTTGCTAACTTTAAATGCCTAACTTTATTGTGGACTTAAAAGGCTATAATTTGGTCTCCTGCTGGAGGTGGGGTGGGGGTGGTTACCATTTCCTTACTCTACTCTTCCCTCTAGGTTGGCCTTTGACCTCTAACACCCCTCCCCCCCCCCCCCCCCCCCCCGGTGGTTTTAAAGTTCAGTTCTTAGGAGAGGATTACAAAAGCTCAATAGCACATGATCATATAAAATGATGCTTATCAAAATGAACAAAAAATGAAAGGTGGTTTTTTTTAATTACTCTGTTTGCAGTTCTTTTTTTCTTCTGTTTTTTCCCTTTTGTCACTGTTTTTGATTTCCTGCCCCTTGTTTTGTACGATTTAGGGAGGGGAAGGGGAAGCACTGAAACTGTAAGACAAAGGGTGAACTAGAGATACTCACTAGACACTGTAGGAAGTGAGCTATAACTTGGAAGGCGAGTTGGGAGGGGGAAAATGAGGGAGGTGGTGACACTGTTCAAAAAGAAAAAGGTCAGTTCTTTCTGGGACAGGCTCCATTTTTTGTTCATATCACAAACTTTATTCCTCAGTGTTATGCTTTTGGTAGCTTAACTTGATGATCCCTAGGGTTTCCTTTTCTCAGATAGGCTTCTCACCTTACTGGCTGTACCCGTTTACTCAGAAGATTTCCAGGAAGCAGGCAGTTTTAGATAGCTAGCCCCACTTAGAGTAGAGGGAAGCTTAACTGCTTTGTTAACTGCTTCAGCTGACTCTAGAGCTTTTTATATTTATTCTTTCTTTTTTTTTCTTTTTTTTCTTTTTTTTGCCAGTCCTGGGGCTTGGACTCAGGGCCTGAGCACTGTCCCTGGCTTCTTTTTGCTCAAGGCTAGCACTCTGCCACTTGAGCCACAGCGCCACTTCTGGCCATTTTCTGTATATGTGGTGCTGGGGAATCGAACCCAGGGCCTCATGTATATGAGGCAGGCACTCTTGCCACTAGGCCATATCCCCAGCCCGCTTTTTATATTTATTAACAGTAGGTGACGAAAATGTAGATAGCCATACACTTTAAATTTCCCAATATTTTCCTAGCCAAAGTATATGCTCATATAATCACTCAGAAAGTGATCCCAGAGCTGGGTACTGGTGGCTTATGCCTAAAATCTTACCTAAAGACCTAACAAATTGGGGTGTTAGTGGCCTCCTGTAATCCTAGGAAGGCTGAGGTCTGAGGATCAAAGCATGAAACTAGCCTGGGCAGAGAGGGCTCAAGTAGCAGAGTACTACTCTTGAGCAAAAAAGCTAAGCAAGGAACTGGAGGCCCTGAGTTCAAGCCCCAGTGTTGGCCCAAAAACCAGACAAGAAAAAAAGTGATGGGTCAGTTAGTCCTTGGTGGGTTCCCCAGGCTTAGCTTTAGCCTTATACCCCATCTTCAGTGTTGTAACAACACTTAGGGAAGTTACTGTGTCCTGAAAGTCACTTTGTTTCACCTTGGCCTGAGCAATGTCAGATAATCAAGGATTGTTATCGCATCTTTTTATCTTGCTGCTGGTAGTCTATCTTTCCCTGATACCAAAACAAAGACAGAATTTGGGAGGTGCCTTCCTGTAAGTGGGTTGGTAGGATAAGAGCTGACATTTCCTTGCTTCTTAGATCAAAGTTGTGCTGTGTCTTCAGAAAAATTGATCCTACTCCTTTGGGACCATTGTGCCAGCTAGAGCTCATCTGGGTTTGACAATATTCACTTGAGGTGTTCAGGAAAGTGTTTTGAAAAGAGGGGAGATTGTTAGTCTATAGCCACCTTGAGATGGGGCTTGAACAAAAACCAAATTCCATGCAGTATGTCAGCACTAGAGCATGGGATGAAGGTGCTTATGGATATTGACCTCAAGAATGTGTGTGGGAGTTATGCAGGGAAGAGAATAGAGAATGCCTTACAAGTTATCAGGAGGAGGAATGGGCCTGAAGGTAGTAGCCCCTTTTGCTTGTGTTAAATGTAGTCCGATGAGCCTCGAGTTATGTACAAACATTAAGAAGATGATATTTGAGCCTAGCACTGGTGGCTCATGCTAGTAATCCTAGCTACTGAGGAAGCTGAGATCTGAGGATCAGGGTTTAAAGCCAGCTCAGGCAGGAAAGTCTGTGAGACAATCACCAGAAAACCAGAAGTGGAGCTGTGGCTCAAATGATAGAGTGCTAGTCTTGAGGGTAAAACTTAAGCAATAGGACCAGGCTCTGAATTCAAGCCCCAGTACTGGCACAAAAAAAAAAAAAGAAAGAAAGGAGATCTTTGATCATTGTTAGATGTAGTGTACTTTATATTCTGAGGCACTTTTTTGCATAGTTGTAGGGCCCTGAAAACTTAACTAGCATTCATTTTGTTTAACCCCAAATCACCACATAGTATTAAAAAGTAGTCAAGACAATAATGGTTTGGTTTATTTCATATTTTAATAAAGTAGAACTACCAGGCATAGTGGCAAATACCTATAATTCTAGCACCTGTGTGGGACATTGAGTCAGGAGGATCAGGAATTCAGACAGGGAGAAAAGCACTGCTTTGTTGTTGGGGGTGGTGCTGGTCCTGGGGCTTGAAGTCAGCTTGGGCATTGTCCCTGAGCTCCTTTTGCTCAAGGCTAGAGCTCTACCACTTTGAGCCACAGCACCGCTTCCAGTTTTTTGAATAGTTGTTAACTGGGACTTTTCTGCCCTGGCTGGCTTTGAACAGCTATCCCGGACGAAACCCCAAATGTTGTGCCAAGTTGCAAGACCACCCCGAAGAAGACCACCGAGATTCAGACACTCCGAAATGCAAAAGCAAGGCAAGGCTTTATTTAACGAGCTGCCAACTCGGGCCTCGTCCTACCCACCGACACAGCGGAGGTTAGGAGGGAGCCCCGAGCTGTGATTACACAGGGCTTATAAAGGCAAAGAACAAGGTTACAACAATCAGCTGTGCAAGCAAGATTAGCACACAGGTACAAATCTGATTGGCTCAGGGTTCGATTCTAAAATGGGGTTCACGTGGTGGGGCCTGACTTCAAAGTCTGGCACCTCATTTCCCCCTTTTTCTTTTTGGTACCTTGGGAGCCAATCATGGCTCCATTCTGTCCATTTCAATGGCTTGCATGTCTAGGGGATGATATAGAGGTAAGGCATGGGCCAGTAGGGCCCAATGTAGTAACCAAAGGGCCTGTCACCATTTCTTACAAGAATAGTCTCTGTACCTCTGTTTTGCATACCTCTAGTTTATCCTGCCTCATCTTCCCAAAAACAACTCTGGTCCCTTGATTTTAAAGGGGGGCTGATGGGTGAAGATCATCCATCTTCTGTAACTTCTTCAGGCTGACTCAGGGGCGTAGACCTTACCTAGCCAGGAACCTATAACCTTAGTCTCAGTCTAACTTTCTTTTCTTGAGGCGAAGGTGAAGCGGCTGAGTTGGGTGCTTGGAGACCTCCCATGTTCCATCACGGTAGTTGTCATCCAGGGCAAAGGGGTCAGCTGGCCTGGCGTGGAAGCAATGAACCCAAGTGGCGATGCCGTCTAGGGTTCCTTCCACCGTGGTTCTTAGGATTTCAGTCCCCTGGTCTGAATAAATGGGGGGTAGGGACAGAAGCAGAATCATATCTTTTAGAGTCCAATTCATTTTCTCTACCTGTCCTGCACTCTGGGGTCTATAAGCACAATGCAATTTCCAATCTGTCCCCAGTGCTGCAGCTATTCCCTGACTTAGTTTTGAGATGAAAGCCTGTCCGTTGTCTGACCCAATGGTGGATGGGAAGCCATACCTGGGTAGGATTTCTTCCAGGATCTTCTTAGCCACTACATTCGCAGTCTCATGCTTTGTTGGATAGGCTTCAACCCATCCTGAAAAGGTGTCTACAAAAACTAGCAAATATTCTGTGAAATCTACTTCCCAATACACACCTGGCCTATTCCCATAGAGGCGAGCTCCTTTAGTAATCTGTTGATTGGGGGCATTGGCAAGCTGACAGGCCTTTAACAGATCTCAATAAGGACACAATCTCAGGTCTACAAGCTTTCTTTACTAAACAGATGTATGAGCTTAAAATTCTCACTGCCAGTCAGGGCTTTGAGTAAATGCGGGGGGTGAGATTTTAATCTATCCTCTCATTTGACAAACTTACCCTTACTAACCACTATCACAGATGACTGGTAAATTCCTGCCCAGTAGACAGACATGGGCATTGGAAAGGCATGCTTATGAACTATGCTTCTAGGACTTCCCGGCTTTAACTTTTGAAAGGCCAACAGTAGTGACTCTAGGATCTGACACCATCTCTGCCATCCAAGCAGTGGCTTACTGCCTCTGGATGCTCCATCACTTTTGTCCCAGGAGGAGTGACTTTCCACTGGACTTGGACTCAGGGCCTGAGTGCTGTCCCTCAGCTCTCCAGCTCAAGACTAGCACCGTACCACTTTTGAGCTCCACACTACTCCGTTCCCAGCACTCTGCTGGCTGATTAGAGACAAGTCTCTCACAGGGACCTTTCTTTGCCCGGGCTGGCTTCGAACCGCAGATTTCAGATCAGTGAGTCTTACAAAAGGCCACTTTACTCCAATTAGAAGCAACAAGGTGGTCCACACAGTAGTTTTTAAGCATGCTCTCTTACCTGGAACTTATTAAGGGCCAGTATTAGATCTTGACAAACTTGTAGGAATCACCTGTGCTTCTCTGTGGGCCTGCTGGAAACTGTTACAAAAAAACCTACAAAGAAGCTGGAATGGCAATTAAACATTTTGGTAGCCATAATTCTCCTTTTCTCACTTTTCAATAATTTAGGAAAATTTTACTTCCAAACTTCTTATCTAGAAATGTATTCTTGATTTCCAAAGCCTTTTTAACACTAACACTTTAGCTTTTATCTGCATCGGAAAAACTGAAGCTCACAGGCATTCTGAAACCAGGTGCCGCCCTTTGCCTACGGGCTGCTTGTTTCAAAAGAGCCTCTTTTTTTTTTTTTCTTCAGTCCCAGTTACTGCATGGCGTGAAGACCTTTGAATTTAAACTTAGTTTTGCATCATACTGCAGTCTTGAACATGTTCACACTCACACATGCACACACACATACATTTTCAAAAGATCTTAAAGCGCGCTGAATAAGCATCGGCCGTACATTTTAAGACAAAAACCTTTAACAAATGATTTTAGCATTCTCCAGCTTCATTTTCCAGGGCTTGATAGTTTTAGTAAAACATTTTTAGTCTTAGTAAAACATTTTAGCGCACCAAACAATTTTCTGCTTAAGAAGGCTGGGTGGGGGTCCCCTAGAGTTCTTTTTTTGCGGACATTCTCACTGATTGACTGATTGTGGGCTGTCACCTGTACATCTTTCCAGTGAGCTAAAGTCAAGTCCAGGGGAGTGGAAGGAATGTTCCCCATCATCCGTTTGTCAGTCAGGCACAGTGCAAGAAAAAAACACACAAAAATGATCTCCTTAACCTCCCTCCAGTGAGCTAGGATCAAGTCTAGGGGGCTAGATGGAGGTCCTCAGAACGTTATCTATAGCTCTGATCAGATGTTCAGTCCAAAAGGCTACAAGAAACAAACAATTAATACAAAAGGAGGAAAACACACAGGCCTAAGAAAAGCTACGAGTTGGAGATCTCCCAAGCTGGGCCACAACCTCCTACAAGGGTGCAGAAGGAATGGACCCGAGTTGGCCCACAACCTCCTGTAAGAAGGAGTGGACCCGAGTTGGCCCACAACCTCCTGCAAGGGTGCAGAAGGAGTGGACCCGAGTTGGCCCACAACCTCCTGCAAGGGTGCAGAAGGAGTGGACCCGAGTTATGAGTTGGAGATCTCCCAAGTTGGCCCACAACCTCCTGCCAGGGTACGGGAGGAGTGGACCCAAGTTGGCCCACAACCTCCTGCCAGATAAGCAGAAGGAGCAGACCCAAGTACAAGGTGGGCGGGTTGAGTCTCCTTTAGGAGGCCCTCCTGGTCAGTTCTGGCCAAAAACCAAACTGACTCGCGCCCTACAAGTATAAGCAAAAGCAAAACAGACAGACAAATTACAGGACAAGACAAATGAACAGCGCTGTTTTCTTACCTTCGGAGTCTGGGATCTCGGGGTCTCTGGGGCTATCCCGGACGAAACCCCAAATGTTGTGCCAAGTTGCAAGACCACCCCGAAGAAGACCACCGAGATTCAGACACTCCGAAATGCAAAAGCAAGGCAAGGCTTTATTTAACGAGCTGCCAACTCGGGCCTCGTCCTACCCACCGACACAGCGGAGGTTAGGAGGGAGCCCCGAGCTGTGATTACACAGGGCTTATAAAGGCAAAGAACAAGGTTACAACAATCAGCTGTGCAAGCAAGATTAGCACACAGGTACAAATCTGATTGGCTCAGGGTTCGATTCTAAAATGGGGTTCACGTGGTGGGGCCTGACTTCAAAGTCTGGCACCTCACCAGGCATAGTGGCAAATACCTATAATTCTAGCACCTGTGTGGGACATTGAGTCAGGAGGATCAGGAATTCAGACAGGGAGAAAAGCACTGCTTTGTTGTTGGGGGTGGTGCTGGTCCTGGGGCTTGAAGTCAGCTTGGGCATTGTCCCTGAGCTCCTTTTGCTCAAGGCTAGAGCTCTACCACTTTGAGCCACAGCACCGCTTCCAGTTTTTTGAATAGTTGTTAACTGGGACTTTTCTGCCCTGGCTGGCTTTGAACAGCGATCCTCAGGTCTCAGCCTCCTGAGTAGCTAGGATTACAGGTGTGAGCTAAAGGCACCCGGCTAATTTTTTACTTTTTAAAGCAATTTTGTAACTTAATATTTATGTGGTAGTGAGGAATCAACCCAGGTCCTCATGCATGCTAGGCAAGCACTTTACCACCCCTACATTAAACTTTTTATTTTTTCCAGTCATGAGGCTTGAACTAGGGGTCTGGGTGCTGCCCCTGAGCTATTTTGCTGGACTAGTGCTATACCGCTTTGAGCCACAGCGCTACTTCCAAGCATTCTGATTTATACAGGAGGGCCTCAGAGACTGGGCATACTTGCCACAATGGGGGAAATACTTTTTTTGTGTCTTTTGTGGGTGGGATTTCTGGATGCATTTCTTGCTTAGCTACCTCAGTGCAAAGGAGCCCCATGCTGCAATGGGGAAAAGTTTTCCATTGTTTGAAGCTTAAGGTTGGTTTTTATTCATTCATACCTCGAACTAATCTATCCAGAAATGCCTAGGTTTCTATATTGTCTCTCACAGACTGTCCATTAGCAGGAGCTTTCTAATGATGTCTCTGCTATTATACCTGGTAGAAGAAAAATTGCCCATTTTCACCATTAACTTATCAGGATTTATCACTAAGAACAAACTTCTTTTGGGGGGTGGGAGGGGGTTGTATATATCTCTCTTTAGAAGCTGTACACTCACCACTTAGTAAAATAAGTAAATTCATGGGTCATTTTGTACAAGAGGGAAAGAATTACTTAGGATTAAAAAAAAATCTCAGCTAACCGTGAATTCTGTGCTGTGGTTGTGAACCTTCACTTGGAACACTGGGTCATATTTTGTCAGTTACCATGGTGAAGGCGAAGTGACCTCATTGGTTTTCTAATTCCAAGCATTCTGCATAGGAGGTAATTTGATAAGGTAAAAGAGATTGAGTCTCAGCATTGGTAGGACAGCTGCTAAGTTGGCAACTTTTCATTAATACCATTGAAATAATTTGGATGTTAATGCCATAGCTTTTCCTGCCCTTCACTTGAGCCATTTCGGGCTTTTCTGAGTAGTTTACTGGAGAGTCTCAAAGACTTTCCTGCCCAGGCTGGCTTCAAGAGATCCTCAGATCTCAGCTGCCTGAATGATTTATTGGAGAGTCTCATGAACTTTCCTAGTTAGGCTGGCTTTGAACCATGATCCTCAGATCTCAGCTTCCTAAGTAGCTACGATTCCCAGCACCTGGCCGAATGGTCAGTGGTGATATTAGGATTGAGAAACTCAGGCTGGGAAGGTGGCCTAGTGGTAGACTGCTTGCCCAGCTTGCATGAAGCCCTGAGTTCAGTTCCTCAGTACCACATAACCAGAAAAAGCCATAAGTGGTGCTGTGGCTCAATTCAAGTCCCAAGACTAGCAAAAAAATAGAAATAAAAATGAAGAATGTCAAACTGACTATTCTAAATAGAACACTAGTATGAGATCACTTAAATGTTTTTCTTTCCTAGATAGCATTGGAAAGCAGAGAAAGCTCTGATCAATAATATATTACCTTTGCTCCAAATAGAAAGCTATTAAAATTATTATACCTGGAAAAAGATTATATTAAAGACTTTGAACAAAATATTTTGATGAAAAGGAAGAGAAAATGAGTTTAAAGATTTATTAAAAAAATATTTTGGTGAACAAAATGTTTTGGAGTTCGTCAGAATTCGATTTGAAACATAATTTGTGCTGCTTAGTTGTTATGTAAGGCAATAAATGTTTTTTTTTTAAAGCAGCAGTGCTTTTTTTCCTTTGGTTGGGGAGTTGAACCTGCTGATGTTTAATGTTACTACAGAGAAATAAGTTATGTTTCTTGCCATTTTGTTGTTTTCCTGTATCTACTTAACTCTTCGTGTGTTTACTAAACCGGTTTAGTGATTTTTATTCAATGCTGTGTTTCCTTGACTTTGTTCTCTTCAGATTGTATGCTTCCCTTTTTGTATCCTTTGTTTTGTGTTCATGAATTCCTTTAGGTTTTGTTCGTTATGAAAGCTTTTGAGCTATGTTACTAATGCTTGTCCCACTGTATTACTAAACCTCACGAAACCTGAATTTCATCATATAATGATTAATTTTCAGGGTTTCCATGAAGATATCTGTAAGTGTCCATAGGCACTGTGTCAACTACAGCTGTTACTGTTAGTTCTTTGGGACATTAACCGTGTGACGAAAACAACAGCAGGCTGTGGTGCGGGGAGGACTCCACGGATCCAGCAGCAACCTGAAGTGGTGCTTCTTGGAAGAAATCCTACTCGGATGGATATAATACAACCTGCTAAGTGTCTTTAGCACTTAGCAGGTTGTATTATCATTGTCCGAGTCTATGGCTCTCATCAAGCAGACCAAATTCCTTGAGGGCAAGGACAGTGCCTTATTCATCTTTGTGTTCGGCAGTGCCTAATCAGGTGCACATTGTAGGCCTCATTAAATGTTTGTTGAATGAAAAAATGAATCATCAACATACATTAATTGGGCGCCTGCTCTGTGATCTCCATGGGCCCAGCTTGTCCCCACCAGTGGCCTACAACAGTCAAGTTCTCCTCCAAATGCTTACTTCTGAAGTTTACTCCTGTCTTCTAATTCTGATACGGGTGAATTTGTGTGTAGGGTAATGATAGCTAATTCCTTCAACTAACATATTGTCTCCAGTTGATTGATAATGCCTGCTTTGATTATGTTTTCCAAAAAAAATTCTGAAGCCAGGACTATGTCAATGTAAAAAAAAGAATTATTAACTGATCTTGCTGAGGATGGGATAGGAGGGGGTGGCCATCCAGGTCCTCTGCATGTGTCATATTGCTGATGTTTTCTGTGAAATACTACATTTTGTAAGCCAACATTTTATTCTTAGCTACTTGCAGGTATTTCATAGCTACTTCTGCTACTGTAATTGCTGCCAATTGCTCCCTAGGTGGGACCAGAGTGATCATTTTCTGAGCCCAGGCCTCATCCTTGCATTCTGGAGTTGGTATTCACAATTTAACTTTTTTCAACACTGCTTTAGTTATTCCCTCATCTGCACTAATAGGTAGGCTCCCACTTTTCTGTTTACTACTTGCCACACTTGTAATTCCTTTTGTTTAAATTTTATTCTTGTCTACTTGCAGATATTTCATAGCTCATAGGGGCTGGGAATGTGGCTTAGTGGTAAAGTGCTTGCCTAGCATGCATGAAGCCCTGGGTTCGATTCCTCAGTACCACATAAACAGAAAAAGCCTGAAGTGGTCTGTGGCTCAAATGGTAGAGTAGCCTTGAGCAAAAGATGCTCAGGAACAGTCCTCAGGCCCTGAGATCAAGCCCCAGGACCCGTAAAAAATAAAAATAAAAGAAGAAAGAAAAAGAGAAAAACAAATTGAATGTGCTTATTACTGTTCCATCTTACTGACACATGTTAGATCCCCCTTTTCAGGTCCCTACAGTGAGTCATATAATCATCCTTTTAGTAAGGGAGAAAATTGGGAATGTTTGCAAACCATAAAGCAGGAGAAATTGAGTAGGAAGTCATTATAGATATGGAAATGAGGTGGTATTAGATTAAAATTTTGGGGTGACATGTGTGGTAGTTACACTATGAAACCTATGTCTTGGTAGGACATGGGCTCAGAGGTAGTCTTAAATGAGCATTAAAAAAGGGATATGAGTAAGGAATATAACTTGGCAAGTGTGGTGAAGATGTGTAATTGCAGCTGAGTGCCACTGGCTCACACCTGTAATCCCAGCTACTCAGGAGGCTGAGATCTGAGGATCACGGTTCAAAGCCAACCTGGGTAGGAAAGTCTGTGAGACTGTTATCTCCGATAAGCTACTCAGAAAAAGCCAGAAGTGACGTTGTGGCTCAAGTGGTAGAGCCCTAGCCTTGAGCACAAAGAGGCTCAGGGACAGTGCTCAGGCCCTAGTTCAAGCCCCAGGACCAGGAAAGAAAAATTGTGTAATTGCACACTTCATTAATGGAAAAGAAGCTGAGATAGAGCTGCTGGAACCAGAAGTCAAGAGGGTGTATCTGAATCTGAGTCTTGAGGGAATATCCAGGCCTAATATCTCCAGAGGAGAGCTTATGGCTGAGAAACCAGTTTGAACTACATTAAAAACACAGGAAAAAGTTGGGGTACCATTAGCTCATGCTTGTAATCCTATTCAGGAGGCTGAGCTCTGATGATCTCTGAGGTCAGCAAGTACAATTACCTAAGGATGAAATAGAAAAAGAATGCTCATATGAACATGAGTAGATGATTAACAAAAGCATTTTTAAAATGCCTGTCTACAGTCAGGATATATCCAATTTAGTGGTTCATATTGGTGAAAAGAACTAGGAATGAAAACAGATGGGCCTCAGGACATGAGAGAGAAAGCAGGGAAGAAAAGAGCCTGAGGCCTCTTAGCAGTTTTGGGTATTTTGTTTTGTTGGGCGGGGGGGTAAAATTGGAGAGATAAGAGTCTCATGTACTTTCCTGCCTGGACTGGCTTGGAAAAGTGATCCTTTAGTCAAAGTAAGAGAATCACTGTTAAAGGGATCAGGTCTTTAAATAACCCATCCCCTTCTGCAGGGGCTGCTTTATTTCTCACTTGTAGGAATCGGAAGAGCTGCTTGGGAGAGAGAGATTGTAAAATATCCTTTTATAGAAGAGATTTAGAATAAGAGAATTTTACATTAGATTCAATCCTACCTACTCAGTAGGATGAGATCTGAGTATTGAGGTTCAAAGCCGGCCCTGACAGGAAAGTATGAAAAGTTAGTGTTCCCTGCGTCTCTATGTGAGTCAAAGTGATTGATGGCAGTTTCAGCCTGTGGCTGGCTAGACAATTTAACTTGAAGGTGCATGCTCTCAGAGTGAAGGAGTCCAATACAAAAAAAAAAAAAGGAGCTAGAGATAAACCCCTAGCAGACAACTGGCCTCTTAACTGAAGATAGCAATTGAAGGGATCCAGTGAGCAGGATCTAAGATTTCTAACCTTAGAATTCAAACACTGCTATTTGGGATCATATGTTAGAGCAGACACAGGAAATGACAATAGGAAACAACTCTTTTTTTTTTATAGCGGCACCAGTACTTTAAGAGAATCTTGTCATTTTCACAGAGCAAACATTTTAACTTGGTTAGCATGCATTTGATTCTAAAGCACTTGAGATCTCTTTGAAATTATTTTGAATTTAGAAGGCTGAGATATGAGGACCTTGGTTCAAATCTAGCTCTGGCACAAAAATCCATGAGGATCTTCAATTAACAAGCCAAAAGGTAAAAGTAAATATGTAGCTGAAGTGGAGCAGCACCAGCCTTGAATGGAAAAAGCCCTGAGTTCAAACCCCAGTACTGGTACTAAAAACTAGACAGAAGTACTCTTTTTGGCCCTATGAACGACTTCATCTGACTACTATATAATAAAATTAAAAAATTGTTAATGTACACAGTGATCTATTTTTTAGAGAGCCACGATAGTTGTTTTTTGTTTTGTTTTTGCCGGTCCTGGGCCTTGGCAGGGCCTGAGCACCATCCCTGGCTTCTTCCCGCTCAAGGCTAGCACTCTGCCACCTGAGCCACAGCGCCCCTTCTGGCCGTTTTCCATATATCTGGTGCTGGGGAATCGAACCCAGGGATTCATGTATACGAGGCAAGCACTCTTGCCACTAGGCCATATTCCCAGCCCTTGTTGCTTTTTTTAAAGAGTGGGCATGGACAGCCTACCTGTTGTAGAGTCAGGCAGGTGGGTGGGTGATGATGTGGGGGGACCCATAAAAAGGGTACTGCAGAAAACACCAGGTCACTTGCTCTCCCTCCCCTGCCTTTTTTTCCAGTCAGAAAACAGCAGCTTCAAGAAAACACAAGACTGAAAAAGAAAAAATGGGGAGACCTCTACTTCTCAAACTCGAAATGCAAACATCAAGTGAGGCAGGACTTTGAACTTTTAAGTATTCAGCAAATACCAGGCCAAGGAAGCACTGGTGAGCCCTAAATCACTTATTAACAAGACTGAATATTTGCCAGCCCTGGTGGCTCACCACTGTAATCAATCCTAGCTATTCAGGAGGCTGCGATCTGAGGATTGCGGTTCAAAGCCAGCAGGGCAGGGAAGTCCATGAGACTCTCCTATCTCCAACTAACCACCAGAATACCAGAAACGGTGTTGTGGCTCAAGTGGTAGTGTTAGCCTTCAGCTGAAAAGCTCAGGGACAGCGCCCAGGCCCAGAGCTCAAGCCCCAAGACCAACAAAAGTGAAAGAAATGGCTGGAGATGTGGCCCAGTGGTGGTACTGGATGCCTGCCCAGCATCATGAGGGGGAAAGAAAAAAGTGAAAATGTGAACTAGTCAAAGGAAAACAAACTTCCATAATTTACCCAGTTTAAGATTAAACTACATATACTTGTTTGTGTCAGGAAAGATATGCTAAGTGGCTTTGTGGCTCAACATTGAAGATTGCAACTTTGAACTATACCTCCAACTTGTGGCCTTTTGCAGTTAGTTGGAGATAAGAATCTGACAGGCTTTTCTGCCCAGGCTGGCTTTGAACCACTGTCCTCAGATCTCAGCCTCCTGAGTAGCTAGGATTACAGGCCTGAGGGAAAGGTGCTCAGCTGATCCTGGAGATTTTTTTACTCACTTTTGGGCTTGAACTCTCGGGCTGGGCCCTTTCCCTGAGCTCTTCAGCTCAAGGCTAATGCTCTACCACTTGAGTCACCGTGCCACTTCAGCTTTTCTGAGTAGTCTATTGGAGATAAGAGTCTTAGGGACTTTAATGCCTTGGCTGGCTTGGAACCATCACCCTCAGATCTCAGCTAGGGTTACAGGTGTGACCCACTGATGCCTAGTTCCTTCCTTCTCTCTCTCTGCTCAGCGTTTTTGCTCAAGGCTCTACCATTTGCCACAGCTCCACTTGAGGGGTTACAGATTCATATGTAAGACAACTTGGAGCTAGGATTGCAGGCACCAGTTACCTAAGAAATTTCCCTTCTAAGGTTGGGATTGCAAGGCAGGCACAACCCCTGTAACCTTTGATTTCTCCTTTTTTTAAAAAATATCTACCCTATACTTTCCTTCATTGTGTTTTCTTTGCTGGAGAGAAATTTTGCCACAGGATGAATCATGTCTCAGGCCTCACACAGATTTGACTTCAATGGCATTTACGAGAAATCTGGTGTTGGGAAATGGGAAACTACTGTAAAACATACAGAAGAAACTTTAAAGTAGATAATGGGGAGAGGCTGGAAGAATTCCAGGGCACAAGTAGTGTGAAGGCACAGCAATGAGGACCCACAAAAAAAAACAACCCAGCCGTTCTAGCACAAAGACCACAGATGGCCAGCATGCAGAGCTGTGATAATTGAATTTAAGACACATGCAGTGTGGAAGAGGGGGAAGGAGCTATTGGGTCTGTAGATTGGCAAAACCACCAGCATGTTGCTAAGCAACGCAAATTTCAGAATTTCCCTATGTATAACTTACACATAAGCACAATTTCAGTTTCTTTCAGTCCTTTTGTTTTGTTGGTAGTGGTGCAGGCAATCAAACCAAGGCTTCTCACCTTTGGTAATTCTGGTGCTCTCCTACTGAGCTACACCCTCAGCCCTCAGTCTGCTTTTATTTAGTGCCTTGTAAAAAAACTACTAAACAATCTAGGACTCCACAGGTGCTTCCTAGGCCTGGTATTTGCTTAGTACTTAAAAGTTCAAATTTGTGTCTCCCTGGCTATTTGCACTGGTAGCGGTTGGCAGTAGCCTCCCCCAGGATGCCCGTCCCATCCCCCACCTGCCCTTACAGTTTTGCCTGCTATTCTTTTACTTTTTTTTTTTTTTTTTTTGCCAGTCCTGGGGCTTGAACTCGGGGCCTGGGCACAGTCTGGAGCTTCTCTGAGCACAAGTTTAGCTAACACCCTACCACTTGAGCCACAGTACCACTTACAGCTTTTTCAGTTTACGTGATGATGAGGAATCACTATGCTGAATGACTGGTGCTCTACCAACTAGGCCATGCCTCCAACCCTTCTGCCCATCCTTTTAAAAGAGCAAACTGGAATGGCTTGTATTGCTAGGCAGCTAAAATTGTTTTCTCCATCTTAGGAAGGGTGCCTAACTATTCCTTTCCCATTTGTAAGGCATGGCATCTGTGCTTCCCTCCTACAATTATAGAAGAGCATGTCTTTATATTAGCATAAGCCAGCATTAGGTTTTAAATGTTGACAATAACTAGAATGATTTTTAAATAAAAGCACAGAAGAACCATTCACTAGCTAGTAATAAAACTGCACTAGACAGCTCTGGGCAAGTTCTGTGTATGTAAACCTCTTCCCGCCTGTATGCATAAAATAATGTGCCTAGAATTAATGCATATGCATTACACTTGATCAACTATCTTGTGTATAAACAATAGCAATTAGAGGATTAAGTTTCTGTTCTAAAAGGAATGATATACCTCACATTCCAGCAGCCTCTCCAGCTTCACTGGGAGGCTAGTGACTCAAATAATAGCTGCTTAGGGATTACATGCTTTTGTCTGAGGGGCATTTATGTGCAGATTCTCAACAAAGAGAAGTATTTTCACAATTTGGCACCCTGAAAGGCAGCCCCGGGAATCCTATGTGAAGAAAGTTAAAAGGACTGGGAGGTAGTAAGAGGATTACCCAAATATACATTTGAGTTGAGCTACTTCAGGAATTGCAAAGAGAGGTGTCAAGGTGCTAGGACCTTTGCATAATGACTCCATTTTGGCAGCTACTAAAACCACTAGCTTAATGTAGTTTTAGTCAACAACCTGGGCAGAGAAATCTGTAAGACAGATATCTAGAATGAAACTTATCTACAATTAAGCAGAAAGACTCCACTTCCAAGTCCTGGGAGAGGGTATACAGGGCACAGATATCAGAGGGTCACAAAAGCATCAAATGTTTAAAAGGTTTCTTTTATTTTTTTAGTATCCTCGTGACAGATTGGAAAGTTGTTTTTTAATCACATCTTAAGGTGACTATCTCTTAATAAATTGCAGCAGAGGATCTAGACTTTTGAGATCAAGCCTTCATCCCTTGGAGAGTTCACCAGCAGTTCATTGAGCTCCTGTGAAGATCATCTGTCCGGCAACCTCAGCAGAGAATAAAAATAGAAAATGACAAATGTCTAAAGATTGGTCTTTTTGGCATTGCGTTTGCCCCGCGCACAAGAATCTACTATTACAGTAGAAACATGTGGTATCATGATGGCAGTGCTGGCCCCTAGTGAACTCAAGTCCTCCATCCCGGCAGAACACTGGAAAAAGAAATCCATTATTCAGAGTGCTTGAGAGGGGGCTTTTTGGTCCTGAAGGCAAGCAACAGTCACCTGACACAGTGTGGGAGAAGCAGTTGTGGGGAGGATGTGATAGAGGCAGGCAGAGGAGTAAGGCAATGGGCACGCTAAGCTGAGGAAGGCAAGGAGTTTAGGGCCTGTGTGAGCTGGAAGAGAGGCCTCTGGGGATGATGGATGGGGGCAGATGAGCTCACTTCCCTGTTCCCTTACCTCACTCAATGGTGTTGAGTTACGGGGCTTGGGTGGGCCATTTGCTGCTCCTATAATTGCACAGACAGGGCCTCTGCTGTGGGTGCAAAGCTGTCAGCTCTCCAAGTATGGAAGCTCAACAGGTCCAACAAGAGTGCCTGGTTCAGAAATAAGATAAAGAAAAAAAAATTTTTTTTTGGCAGTCCCCTGTCCTTGAACCTCTTTGTCTCAAGGCTAGCACTCTACCACTTGAGCTGCAGTCACTTCTGGCTTTTTGTGAGTAGTTTATCGGAGGTAAGAGTCTCATGGGCCTTTCTACCTTGGCTGGCTTGAATGGCCATCCTCAGATCTCAGCTTCCTGAGTAGCTAGTATTATAGAGTGACCCACCAGACCTCAGCTATAGGAATCTCTTCCCTCCTGGGGCTTGAACTCTGGGCCCTGGCTTTGTCCCTGAGCTGCTTTTGCTCAAGGCTAGCACTACCACTTGAGCCACAGCATCACTTCCAGCTTTTTTTTCTATTTATGTGGTAATGAGGAATTGAACCCAGGGCTTGATACATGCTAGAGAAGCACTCTGCCCACTAAGCCACATTCCTAGCCCAGAAGAGAAATTTCTTAAGTAAATGTAGTCCTGATCTGGGACTGCTGAAAGCAACATCCTGTTTGCTGGGAACAGAAGGGCAATAAAAGAGATCCTGGGTGGGGCTGTTCGACCTCCTCCATACCTGATGGATTCCAGTTATTACAGGAACCAGTAGAAGTATCTTGGACAGGAGGATTTTTTTTTTTTTTTCTTCATGCCCCTCCTTTCACCTACTATGTAGACTTTTTCGGCTTATTTTAATCTGTGGTGCCAGGGATTGAATCCAGGCCCTGGTGATTATCCCATATAATCTAACTCCCTTGTACCTTTGTTTTGGTTTTTTTTTTTTTTAATTTATTTATGGGTTTGTTTGTGGTTTTTTGCCAGTCCTGGGGCTTGAACTCGGCCTGAGCACTGTCCCTGGCTTCTTTTTGCTCAAGGCTAGCGCTCTGCCACTTGAGCCATAGCACCCCACTTCTGGCTTTTTCCTTTTTATGTGGTGCAGAGGAATCAAACCCAGGGCTTCATGCATGCAAGGCCAGCACTCTTACCACTAAGCCATATTCCCAGCCCCTTGGTTTTCTTTTTAAGAAAATGTCTCACTAACCAGGTGCCAGTGGCTCAACACCAGTAATCCTAGCTACTCAGTAGGCTGAGATCTGAGGATCTAGGTTCAAAGCCAGTCCAAGCAGGAGAGTCTATAAGACTCTTATCTACAATTAACCACCAGAAAACTGGAAGTGGCTCCGTGGCTCAAGTGATAGAGTGCTAGCCTTGAGCTCAGGGATAGTGCACAGGCCCAGAGTTCAAGCCGCAGGGCTAACCAGAAAAAGGAGGGGAGAAAAGGTCTCACTAACCTCCTCAACCTGGCCTTGAACATCCACTTCCTCCACCACTCAAATAGCTGGGATCTCAGGAGTGGAACAACCATGCCTGGTTACTTACTTTAGAATTTTTTTAATTCTGTGTGACTGTGTGGACTAAAGCTCAAGACCTCATACTCTTACCCTTTTCTGCTCAAGGCTGCTACTCTATCACTTAAGTCACACTTTCTCTTCCAGTTTTTGTGCTGGTGAATTAGATGAAAGAATTTATTGACTTTGTCTGACCAGGCTGTCTCCGAACCATGATCCTCTAGCTTACCTTTATTTTATTTATTGCCAGTCCTGGGCCTTGGACTCAGGGCATAAGCACTGTCCCTGGTTTCTTTTTGCTCAAGGCTAGCACTCTGCCAATTGAGCTACAGCGCCACTTCTTGCCATTATCTATATATGTGGTGCTTGGGAATCGAACCCAGGGCTTCATGTATGCGAGGCAAGCACTCTTGCCACTAGGCCATATTCCCAGCCCTACCTTTATTCTTTTATGTATTATTATAAAGGTGATATACTATTTGATCTGTGCTCCTTTCATCATGGTGCTAGGACATAGTTCTAGGCTAGGAAATCCTAACATTAGCAGATTCTAAGGCTCCATTCCTAGGCTAGTGCCTGACGATGAAGCTTCTAGAACAGTCCAGGGCCAGACAGACATGTGGCCTCAGTCTGTACAATGTCTGCAGAACTTGTATTACAGCTAGGATCATCTGTGGGTATAACAGCAGTGATAGCCTTGGCCCATGCTATTGCTGGGCTGGTCATAGTGGCCCGTGGATTCACTAACACTGAGCACAGCATTGGGGCACTGCATTCCGACTCCTAGGAATCTTTCAGTGTCTATCCACCAGGCCAGAGTCTTTACAGGTGTTTATGGGTGATCCTCATCCCAGACATTCTTCATGAGATGGGCTTCCATATTCAGCTCCTTTCCTGTTCATACTTTATAACATATGAACATGTGGGACAAACCTGCCCCCTTTGGATCACACTTTTAGTAGTACCATGGTGACAATAGAATAACAGCTGCCTCACAGCAAAGTCCATACTTAAAGCACCATTTTCTGCTAAAATAGAGTATCTAATTATAGGCCCAAGAAAGTAAGCAGCCTACTGAGAAATTGTGAGAAGACTATCACAATCAAAGCCAGAGTAGGAAGATTGGAATAAATGCAGACCAGTAAATACACAAGATAAACATCAATGTTCAGAGTCAATCAAACACAAGCATGAGGAACCCTTCAGAAGCCTGCCATCAGTGGGAGACAAAAATGGCCACCAGGGGCTGGGGATATGGTCTAGTGGCAAGAGAGCTTGCCTCGCATACGTGAGGCCCTGGGTTCAATTCCCCAGCACCACATATACAGAAAACGGCCAGGAGTGGCACTGTGGCTCAAGTGGCAGAGTGCTAGCCTTGAGCAAAAGGAAGCCAGGGAGAGTGCTCAGGCCATGAGTCCAAGGCCCAGGACTGGCCAAAAAAAAAAAAAAAAAATGGCCACCAGACACACACCTGGTAGTAACAATAACATGGCAGAAGTCTCAGAGGGGCAAAGGTAAAACAGATGTTTTAAGGAGACTCAGTGAACTGTGAGAAAACTCAGTACTGCCAAAGAGAAACTTAACAGAGAGAAGGAAGCAATTTAAAATTACACAAGAGGAAGTGGCACTGTGGCTCAAGTAGTAGAGCACTAGCTTTGGGCTGAAGAGCTCAGGAACAGTGCCCAGGCCCAGAGTTCAAGCCCCACAACCAACCAAACAAACAAAAAAATTGAATAAATAAAATTACACAAGAATACTTGAAAACCACACAATACCTGATCAAAGTAATCAGTAGCAAATCGAGAAAGCAGAGGAATTATGGGATTAAAGATAGGGCATTTTCTTATAACTTTTTAAATTGTCACTAGAAAGGCGATGTACAGAGGGGTTCGTCAGGTAAAGAGTGCATTTGTTTCTGGACAATCACTTCTTCATTGGCTCTCTCTCAGTTTTTTCCTACTGTCATCACCCAGATAGGCCATCTTCTAATAACTGTCAGTGGAGAAAAAGGAAAATGGAATACACAAAGCTTACAGCTTTAAAGAGCAAATATTCAGATTGGGCCCAGAGGTAGGGAAAGGCACACCCACTCCAGAACAGCAAAGGTGTAGAAAATGTATTGCAATAGGTAACAGGGTTAACATCTCAACTTTAAGAAAGAGGAAGATATTCCAGAAGTGAAAAATGAATGGTGATAGTTAAGTCAACCTAGACCAGGTAAAGGCATGGTTAAATCAAGCTCTCATACTGGCCTCAAACGCTGAATATCAGGAAAGCAATCAATGTATTCAAGAACAATAAACTAGGAGTACATTTTAGTCAGAAGTGTAAGATCTCGGGCTGGGGATATAGCCTAGTGGCAAGAGTGCCTGCCTCGGATACACGAGGCCCTAGGTTCGATTCCCCAGCACCACATATACAGAAAAGGGCCAGAAGCGGCGCTGTGGCTCAAGTGGCAGAGTGCTAGCCTTGAGCGGGAAGAAGCCAGGGACAGTGCTCAGGCCCTGAGTCCAAGGCCCAGGACTGGCCAAAAAAAAAAAAAAAAAAAAAAGAAGTGTAAGATCTCCACAACATCAACCCTACACCTTTTAACTCAAATGCTACCTCTTCCTTGAAAGGAATTAGAACACAAACACGGGGAAATTGGTGCAGGTTAGAGAGCTATTAAAAGGAGCTATGAATTATTGCATGCCACTCACATTACCATATCAATACCAGGGCAGTAAAAGGGCTTCCTGCAGGGTGCAGCATATGTTGCCACTCCCTAGCCTGTCACTCCCATCCAACTGCTTGGCTACACCTGTTGCTTGAAGTGGACATTCCAGCTAGGGTAGGGGGACTAGGGAGTGGCAACTTCTGGGGTGTCCAGATGGGAGCAGACCAGAGAACAGGGGTTTAATGATTTGAGGAGGGCAGCAAATGTGCTTTCCTGCGAGCCTGTGCTGTGGATCCTAACAGCCCTGTACCTACTGACTCAGCCTACCTGCCCTGCTCTGCTCTGCCCCTGATATTTGAGTGAAGTCCTGATGCTTTAGGCCTTCCCCCCAAAATACCCGGTTTGAAGTCATGGAACCAAAGAGACTACTGGTGCAATCATTGAAGAGAAGGGCAGCACCTGTAGACAGAGAGGTAAGTGGAGTCTCAAGTGACATTGTGGCTTAAAGTGGTAGAGCTTGTATGGAAAAAGCTCATGGATAGGGCCTAAGTCCCTGGAGACTCCTGTTCTCCTTGGGGTGTTTGCAGATGAAATGAGGGCTGCCCTGCTGGGACTATTTGAAATATCCATCCTCCACCTTCTGCAGCCTGGATTGTGTTCTTCCAAATATGGACTCTGCTAATGGAGAAACCACGAGGGAAAGAAGGGCAGGGGTTCCTTCCCAACACCATGCTTTCTCCGCCATGCTTTCTCCACCGACATTTTTTCTGTTGGGGGTAGGAGGGGCCATGAGGAACCAGCAAGGGGTAAATTGAAGGCCCTCAGGATTTCAAGCACCGGAAGGAAGACTTTACCACCCCTAGATCTCTCCTCTAGCAGTTGTACATAGGCTAAGGGAGTAAAAACAAGACAGAAGAACAGCCTTGCCTCAGTCCCAGCCAGGACTTGCAAAGACTTGCCTGTCTTTGCTCTTGTCTTTCTTGCCCTTCTGCCTCTCCTTCTGCCCAGGGATCATGTTGTTCCTCCATGCAGTGGGCCTGGCTTGTGCCCTGGCCAGAGGCCTGTCCTCAGCAGTGGAAAGGTGAGTACGCCATGTGGCTCATCAGCCTTCCATCTTACTTCCCTAAGGTGTTCTGGTATTAATGGGCATATGGGCACCAATCAGAATTGCTAGGCTGTGGCGTATTTTTTAAAAATTCTTTTTTAGTGCTGGTCTTGGGGCTTGAAATCAGGGACTGGGGCTGTCCCTGAGCTCATTCACTCAAGACTAGCTAGCACCCTCCACTTTGAGACACCGGGCCACTTCTGGTTTTCTGCCGGTTAATTGTAGGTAAGAGTCTCAGGGACTTTCCTGTCTGGGCTGTTTTTGAACTGAGATCTTCAAATCTCATCCTCAGTAGCTAGGCTACTGCTCTAACTTTTGACCCATAGTTCCACTTCTGGCTTTATCAATTAGAGATGAGTCTCACTGACTTACCTGCTCTGACTGGCTTGAAACTGCAATCCTCAGATTTCAGCCTCATGAGTCACCGGCACCTGGCTCCAGGCATGCATTCTTGTACTTTCCAAACTGCCTTCCAAACCTTGAATCTTTCCCTTGCAAAGAGACATAAATGGAAACAGCTTTTTAATTAATTTTTTATGTTTGCGCCAGTCCTGGGTCTTGGGCCTTGTCCCTAAACTTCTATGTGCTCAAGCCACAGCCCCATTTTAGGCTTTTGTGTTTTCTGGAGTGTGTGTGTGGGGGGGGGGGGGGGGGTGCGGCGGAGGTGCTTGGACTCAGGACCTGGGTGCTGCTCCTGACTCTTTGTGCTCAAGGCTAGGGTTCTAACAGGAGATGTAAGCATCTCCTAGGCTTTCCTGCACAGGCTACCTTTGAATTGTGATCCTCAGATCTGTTCCTGAGTTAGCTACAATTATAGGCACGAGCCACCAGCACCTGGTTTCTTCTTTTTTTGGGGGGGGGTGGCTGGGGGGGGTGCAGGTCCTGGGGTTTGAACAGAGGGCCTTAGTGCTGTCCCTGAGCTTTTTTGTTCAAGACTAACATTCTACCACTAAAGCCACAGTCTGACTTCCAGCTTTTTTGGTAGTTAATTGGAGATAATTTTCTCACAGACTTTCCTTCTGAGATGGGCTTTAATGGCGACCTCGGCACTGGTACACTGCCATCTTGACATTTTTCACGTGTGAAGTAATAAAAGGCGCAAAAGCATTGTCTGGGGGAACTGATCCTAGCCACTTAGATTGGCAAGATGGCTGACAACCAAGCCTCAGTAGTGAAGTCAGAGACCTATTGTCAGACAGAGAAGCTGAGAACTACAGTTTCAGCTCTAGACAAAGGAAGCAAAGCCCTAACTTCAAAATAGCTAGCACACAAAGGGCTACAATTGGGATAAAGCAGTAGAGTACCTGCCTAGCAAGGTTCTACTATCTCAGCCATTGTTATTATTGTACTTACTGATTGGTGCACACCAGGACTGCTAAGCTGTGTTTCTTTATTTTATTTATGCTGGTCCTGGGGCTTGAACTGAGGGCCTGAGTGCTGAGCCTGAGCTTTTTTGCTCAAAGCTACCACTTGAGCCAGTTCCATTACTGGCTATTTTTTTGTTATTGCTATCTGGGGTCTCATTGGCTGCAAATGTGGCTTCATGCATGCATGAAGCCCTAGGTTTGATTCCTTGGTACAACATAAGCAAAAAACAAATTAATTAATTTTGCTGGGTACCTGTGGCTCACACCTGTAATCCTAGCTACTCAGGAGGCTGGGTTCGAAGCTAACCCGGGGAAGTCTGTGATATTCTTATCTCCAATTAACCAGGGAAAAAACATAAGTGATACTATGGAGTAAAAAAAAAACCTAACAGACAGCAACCAGGACCTGAGTCCAAGTCCCATGACCTACAGAAGAAAAAAGATATATAAATTTCATTGGCTTTCCTGCCGAGGCTGGCTTCAAACCATGATCCTCAGATCTCAGCCTTCTGAGTATCCAGGATTACAAGCATGAACCACAAACACCCGGCCTTTGTTTTGTTTCTGGGCTGGTCCTGGAGTTTGAAAAGTCTGGAGGTGTTGCCCCGAGCTTTTGTGTTCAAGATTAGCACTAGCTTCATTTCTGGCTTTTTTGGTGCTTAATTGGAGTTCAGAATCCCAAAGTCTTTCTTGCCCAGGCTAATTTCAAAAGTCACTTCTCAGATGTTACCCTCCTGAGCAGCTAGGATTACAAGTTTAAGTCATCAGCATAAAGCCTTTGATTTCTGGCTGAGATGGGTTCACTCAATGGCTGGTACTATACTACCTGAGCCATGCTTCCAACCTGTACTTCCCAGAGATTAGTGTGTTAGTGACTTTCTGCCTGTTGGCTTAGAATCATGATTCTCAGATTGAAGTTTCATGAGCAACCAGGCTAACAAGGCTTGAACTGGGGCTGGATTAGGCTGTGATTCTTGTTGATAAAATGATGTGTTGTTGTGGCTGGGAATGTGGCTTAGCATTATTAGAATGCTTGCCCAGCCTGCACGAACCCCTGAGTTCAACTCCTCAGCACCACATAAACAGAAAAAGCCAGAAGTGACTCTGTGGCTCAAGAGGTAGAGTGTTAGCCGTGAGCAAAAAGAAGCCAGGGATATTGAGTGCTCAGGCCAAGGTCAAGCCCCAGGACAGGCAAAAAATTTGTATGTATGTGTGTGTAACATTGGTGTTATTTGAGCATTTACATTTGTATATTATGCCTTTCACAATTGTTGTAAAACAAGAATTTTAATAAATATCATGAGAGGGCATGAAGTAACTTGGCTTAGTAGGGGTAATGGCCCTGAGTTTAAACACTAGTCCACTACCCTAAACAATGATTTAATCACCACTGACTAGTGTTGACTTTAGGAGAGCTGTATGGCCTTTTATTTCTATTTCTTGGTCAGACCTAGGGCTTGAACTCAGGGCCTAGGTGCTGTCCCTGAGCTTTTTCAATCAAGACTAGCACTGTACTACTTTAAGCCACATTGCCACTTCAAGTTTTCTGGTGGTTAACTGGAGATAGTCTCACAGACTTTCCTACCCAGGCTGGGATTTCAGCTTCCTGAGTAGCTAGGATTAAAGGCTTGAGCCACCAATGCCTGGCTATTTAAGCATCTGTGTGTGTGTGTGTGTGTGTGTGTGTGTGTGTGTGTGTGTGTGTGCGCGCGCGCGCGCGCGCTCGTGTGCAGGCGCACGCCTATCTTTTTTTTTTTTTTTTTTTGGCCAGTCCTGGACCTTGGGCTCTGGGCCAGAGCACTGTCCCTGGTTTATCTTTGCTCAAGGCTAGCACTCTGCCACTTGAGCCACAGCGCCACTTCTGGCCATTTTCTGTATATGTGGTGCTGGGGAATCGAACCCAGGGTTTCTTGTATAGGAGGCAAGCACTCTTGCCACTAGGCAATATTCCCAGCCCGCGCACGCCTGTCTTAAGGCTTTTAAAGTTTTTGTTGGGCTAACAAGTATTTAATAATAATCGTCACAAGACAGGTGTGACATAACAGAATAACTTGGCTTTGTAGGGGTGATGGCCCTGAATTCATACTCCAGTCCACCATTCTAAAACTAAACAATAGTCTAAACACCCCTGAGCAGTGTAGACTAGCAGTGTAGAAGCTGTATGGCCTTTTTGGTGGTGGTGGTGACTATCTTGGGGCTTGAATTCTGGGCCTGGCTGCTGCTCCTGAGCTTTTTTGCTTAAGGTTAGAGCTCTACAATTTAAGACACAGCTCTACTCCTTGCTTTTTAGCTGGTTAACTAGACATACCAATCTCTTGGCCTTTCCTGTCTCAGTTGGTATTAACTGTAATCCTCAGACCTCAGTCTGTGATTTTTGATAAGATGATGAAATTATTTGTTTACAAGGTGAGTGTTCTTTTATATAGCCAAGTATTTAAGCACATATAGACCTGTTTTACAATTTCACATTTGTACAATTTCACAATTCTCCTTGAAATGTTGGAACCTCAGTCCAACACCTTAAACAACAGTTTAATCAACACTGAGCAGAGTCTACTAGTAGAGTTGTATGGGGTTATGGTTTTCTGTTTGCTTTTTTTTTTTTTTTTACCTGTACCATTTGAGCCACAGCTCCACTTCTGGATTTAAAAGATTCTCACAGACTTTCCTGTCCTAGCTTAGCCCACAACCATAATCCTCAGATCTCAGACTGGAGTAGCTAGGATTATAGGGACAGGCATAAGCCACTGGCGCTTACCCAAGAAAGCATTTTTAAAAATAAAATGCTTAGAAAAAAAAACAAACAGACAAAAAATAAAATAAAATAAAATGCTTAGGGCAGGGAACGTGGCTTAGTGGTAGAGTGCTTGCCTAGCATACATGAAGCCCGTGGTTCTATTCCTCAGCACCACATAAACAAAAAAGGCCAGAAGTGGCGCTGTGGCTCAAGTGGTAGAGTGCTAGCCTTGAGCAGAAGCTCAGGGACAGTGCTCAGGTCTGAGTTCCAGCCCCCAGACAGGCAATAAAAATTAAAAAAAATTAAAACTGAAACAATGCTTGAGTGAAATTGCACCATAATGGAACTAAAACAGAAATAAAAAATAAAACTGGAATGTATCTAAGAATGTGGAAAATAAGCAATACACTTGTAAATAATACAAAGGTTGCCAGACCCCAGAGGCTCATACCTATAATTCTAGCTACTCAGGAGGCTGGTGTTTTGTCCTGTACTTTGGCCTATAGTAAAAGTAAACTCAACCACAAACTTCCTTTTTTTTTTTTTTCCTCTATCCTTTTTTTATTCTTCCTCTTTTTTTTTTTTTTTGGCCAGTCCTGGGCCTTGGACTCAGGGCCTGAGCACTGTCCCTGGCTTCTTTTTGTTCAAGGCTAGCACTCTGCCACTTGAGCCACAGCGCCCCTTCTGGCCGTTTTCTGTATATGTGGTGCTGGGGAATTGAACCCAGGGCCTCATGTATACGAGGCAAGCTCTCTTGCCACTAGGCCATATCCCCAGCCCTTATTCTTCCTCTTTTAAGATAGTGTTTTTGCACTTAGTGCAGGCTGACATTGAAGGATTTATCAATTGGTCTTGCTGCTGTTAAGGCACACATTACCATTACTTGGTTGTGATTCCTGATATTCTCAATACTATAATGATGATTCTTGGTGTTATTTATTTATTGCCAGTCCTGGGGCTTGAACTCAGGGCCTGAGTACTGTCCCTGGCTTCTTTTTGCTCAAGGCTAGCACTCTACCACGTGAGCCACAGCGCCACTTCCAGCTTTTTCTGTGTACATGGTGCTGATGAATTGAACTCACGGCTTCATGCATGCTAGGCAAGCACTCTACCACTAAGCCACATTCCCAGCCTCTTGTAGCAAAGTAAGCTATATGTAATATTTGTATATATCTTTCCAATTGGGACATTTATACTTTTAAAAATAATTTACTTTATTGTTATTGTAAAGGTGATTTGCAGAAGGATTATAATTACGAGTCAGGTAATGAGTACATTTCCTTTCATACAGTATCTTCCCTTGCCTCACTCTCCCCCCATCCCTACCTCCCTCCCGTCTCCACCAGGAGTTGTATAGTTCACATTCATCAATGTCTAGGGCACTCCACTGCTTTGTCCCTCCCCTCATCCTCCCAAACATTTACACTTGAAACTTTTATACTTTCTTGGCTGTTGTTTCTTGTAGGGCTTGAACTCAGTGCTTGGGCACAGTCCCTGGGCATCTTTGTGCTCAAGGTTAGCACTGCACCACATTGAGCCACAATGCCACTTCTGGTTTCCAGGTGGTTAATTGGAGATAAGAGTGTCACTGCTTGTCTGCCCAGGCTGGCTTTGAACAGCAATCCTTAGATCTCAGCCTCCTGAGTAGCTAGGATTACAGGAGTAAGCCACCTGTGCCTGACTGTTTTCTTTTAAATATTTTCAGGACTGAGAATAATTGATTCTGAAATATTGCCTACATTGGTCATGTGGACCATGTGTTCAAACATAAAACATAAATAAACATATGGAGTCTCAAAATAGGAAGAATAAAGAAAAATCCCTGCCCCGCCCCCAAAATAACAAAATCAAAGAAATGAACAAAAGATAGGTATTACACTTCTGAACTCAGATTCTACTACAAAGTTGTGGGATGGCACAAATGCAGTAAGAACAGCTCGTGTTGAAAAAAAAAAAAAAAAGAACAGCTGGTGTGCTGGCTCATATAATCCTAGTTATCCAGGAGGCTGAGTTTCTGTGGATTGAGATTGAAACCCAGCCCAGCACAAAAGACTCCAAAATAACCAGCAAAAAGCCACACTGGAGTGCTCAAATACTAGAACACCAGTAGAACAAGCAAGCCTACCAAAGTGGAGACCCTGAATTCAAACTGTAATATACATATTAACAACCAAAAGACCAGTTACACCGAGGTGCTGGTGGCTCACACCTGTAATCCTAGCTACTCAAGGGGTTGAGATCTGAGGATTGTCCATGAAATTCATATCTCCAATGAAGCACCAAAAAGGAAGAAATAAAATGTGGCCTAAGTGGTACAGTGTAACCGTGAACAAAAAAGCTCAGAGACAGCACCCAGGCCCTGAGTTCAATTCTCAGGACTGACACAAAAATTAAATCAACAACAAGCAAATAAATAAAGCCAGAGGCAGAGCTCTGGCTCAAGCACTAATTTAGTATTAAGGAAAAAAGTGACAGACACTGAGGTCAAGCCCCAGAACCTGCAGAAAGAAAACAAACTATATGGTACCTTTTCTAAATATACCACAACTCTGTTGGTCATAGGGAACTTGGACAGCTGCATGCAGAATAATAAAACTAGGCATCTTCTATCACATATCTTAAAGAAATGCACTCCAATCAGATGAAACCCTTTAATTTAAGATGTATACCAAGGACACAGTAGTAGAGCAGTAGCAGAGGCCCTGAAGCTCGCTGAGGGTTCTACCTGAGTCAGAACTATCACTTAATCTCCCTTCTGTTGCTCTTTTCCAGGTCCAATAGAGAACATGAGATCACACCTAGGACACAGAGATGGGATGCCTAATGAAAGAGAATGGGTGACAGAACTCATTCCCTTCACTATACCAACTGCTCACCCACATCCACAAAAAGATCTCTAGGCAGCCCATTCAGGGATGAAATGTGACCAGCTTACCATCATGGATGTTCATTCAGTGCCCTTGCTTATCAGCCCACCAAGCATTCTATGCTAATTGTTTGGAGCATTAATATACTGTTGCTCTCCTGGGCAACCATGGGTACAGACCCCCTCAAAAGTGAATAGAACACACTGAAGATAGAAGTTGACACCTAACACACACAGTTACTCATGTCCCCCAAAAGTTTATCAGTTGAGCATGCAAAGAAAAAAAGATAAGACACATGATGTAAAATGAGCCACTTTTAAGAAGAGAAAAATAACTAGTCGCTTAAGCCTGTTATCCTAGCTATTCAGCAGGCTGAGATTTGAGGATCTCAGTTAAAAGCCAGACCTGGCAGGAAAGTCATTCTTATGTCCAATTCAGAAGCTAAGGGACAGCACCCAGTGCCTGAGTTTGAGCCTCAGTAGCATTCCAACCAATTAAAAGAATGGTAGTGGTATGCTTGGAACAAAGCTGTAAAGTTATGGTAAAGTATTGTTATGTGAAAAAGTATTGTGATATTTAATACATCTATGGCTTAACACTTGTGAGAGTTAGGAGCTTGACAACAATGGTGTTGACTACCTCTTAAATTACATGTCTGCCAACCATTGGCACCTACCTACCACAAGCACAAGCAACTCTGTTGCTCTTTTGGTAAGTGAACCCTGATTTCGATGTATTTTTAATATGGTGTTTATCTAGCATTTAAAATCATCCTGTGTAGTACTTACATTGCCTCATTGTCCATTCTGATTTAACATTGTTTACGAGTAAAAACTTAACCAAAAGGAAATTTTTGAGCTGTGCACTTGCCTAGCATACATGGCACCCTGGGTTCAATTCCTTAGTACCACAAAGAAAGAAAGAAAAGGCTGGAAGTGGCACAGTTGCTCAAATGGTAGAGTGCTAGCCTTGAGCAAAAGAAACTCAGAGGCATGTCCAAGGCCTGAGTTCAGGCACAAGGAATGTTAAAAAAAAAAAAAAAATGGAAGAGATGTTTCAGATGAAGACGCAAACCCCAATTCTTGAACACACTTAGGGAAGCTAGAGGAGGAAAAGGCTGACTACATATGTGTGACAGAGCCCTGCATCTTCCTCATTTCTGTTGCCACAGAGCAAGGCCCCAGGGCCTGAGGGACCTTGACTTCAAGTTCAAGGGACAAAAGGAAGAAACAACCAATGAACAATATATAATGTAAACCCTATAAGCCCATAGAAAAAAATGAAAGAAAATTGAAAATAAAGTATATTGTAGATACCAGCGGCTCATGCTTGTAATCCTAGCTACTCAGGGGTCTGAGATCTGAAATATGGATGGTGGTTCAAAGCCAGCCCTAGCAGAAAAGTCTTTACAACACTACCTACAGTAGAGTACAAGCTATAAGCAAACACACCCAGTGAGAGCTCAAGGCTCTTGGGCAAAAATGCTGAAACTGGCAACACACACACACCATATATATACACACAACACACACACATATATATAATGTGTGTAAACATATATACATACCAACACACCAGATTAAATAAAATTTGCCTCACAAAGGAAAAAAATAATCCAATTCTTTACATTTCCATGAGACTAGCAGAACTTAAAGGCTAATAAAACTGCAGATTCTCAGTGAAACTATGTGGAATAAAATATAATTTGGGCCCTAAGATTCCATACACAAGCTCTGCTTTAAAGACAAGCCTCATGGAGAATTTCATGAACACCTTGATGACAACTATACAATTTTTTTTAGAACCAGGATTGGAAAAACTTTAAATGGAAGCAACAAGATAAATCTCAAGGCAGATTATCATAAACATCAATGTAAGAAGTACGGAATTTATTTTACTGCCAGTTCAAAGATCTGAGGATCAGGATTCAGGACAGGTCCCAAGTCTCTTTTCAAGGAGCAAAAAGTCGAAAGTGGAATTCTGTGACTCAAATGGTAGTGACAGTGGACAACACATAGACCTTGAGCTTCGCATCCAGGACCGGCACAATAAAGAAATAAAAGATTGCCACAGGTGATGTGGCGAGATGTCTGATTTCTTTGAGTGATTTCCTGACTTGCATAGCCACTTGTGTGTGTGTGTGTGTCCGTCCCTTTGTGCACATGTGCACATGTGCATGGATGTATGTGCATAGAAATGTGCATATATCAAATGGTATTTTCCACAGGTTTGGGTCAGCGACCCTACATTATGTAACTAAAACCAAACAACTACTCAACATATAAAGGCCAAAAATAGACCCCTCAGTGGATCACAACAGCTCAAAAGCTATGTATGTATGTTCATATAAGACAAGGATAAGCAAACTCTATTGCTGACATTACATTTAAAGTCCTACGTGAATTTTCTTTGGCGTAGGCCACGTGGCCACTGTATGTTTTTGGTACACTGTAATGTATATATGTCTACCTGACATAGGGAAGGGAAAGCAAAACAGGGTGTAAGATATCACAAGAAATGTATACACTGCCCTATTATGTAAGTGTACCCCTTTTGCACAACACCTTGTCAAAATTTGTTTAATTAATAAACTATAAAAAAAAATGTGCATACATGCTTTGCCCATGCCAAAGCTTGAACTCAGGGATTGGCTTATCAGGACTATTGCTCTCAGGATGAAAATGTGGCTAAGGCTCTAGGTTGGATTCTCAGGACCACATAAAAATAAAAACCTGAAAGTAGAGCTATTAATTACTTTCATCCACACTAAAAAAAAAAAAAAAAAAGGGCCTGGAGCTTGAAATCAGTGGCTGGCGGCTTTTTATAACTGACAGCTTTTATTGCACCAATTGACCCATAGCACCACTTTCAGCTTTAGATAATTTCACCTTAAGGGGGGGCTGAGGATATGGCCCAGTGGCGAGAGTGCTTGCCTCCTATACATGAGGGCCTAGGTTCGATTCCCCAGCACCACATATATAGAAAATGGCCAGAAGCGGCGCTGTGGGTCAATTGGCAGAGTGCTAGCCTTGAGCAAAAAGAAGCCAGGGACAGTGCTCAGGCCCTGAGCCCAAGGCCCAGGACTGGCAAAAAAAAAGTTTTCTGCCTCAATTGGCTACCTTCATACCTATGAACCGCCAACGCTCAGACACTGAGTCCTTTTGTATGTTTAGTGTATGTTCTTAAATCTAATGTGTTTGCTTTTACATACATTGACCTTTTAGGCCTAGCATTCACATGCGACCATGTCAGTAAAGTGGCAGACCTCTAGCAGAAAGTTGAGGAGCTCACTTGCAAAGATGCCCTTAGCTGCAACTGTTAGCATATTTACTCCTATTTTAGGTTGCCAGCCCTCATTTTGAGCCCCGCATAGTCTAGGCCCAGCTTTAGTAACCCATTCCCAGCCAAACTGCATGTGAACACAGCCCCCACAGATCAACATGTTGAGCCAATCCCACAGCAATTCAGAGTCCAGATACAAAAAAGCATTGTCCTGGCTAAGTGCCAGGATATGGAATGCTTCCACAGTTGCCCATCCCATCTAAAATGCATATGCCTGAACCCTAATTTCTGTCACAATGCCAAGGCGGGTACCGTAGCTATTTCTACTTGTCTAGTCTACAGCTATAGCTGTAGAAGACATTGTCTCAGCTGTGGCAGATATGCTACGTTCCCCCCTCCCTGCCATAAATCACTGCCCCTGCTGTCTGATGCCTCCCATGTCCAGTTGTGGCTACAGAAAGTTCCTGCCCCCCACCTCAGCCTTTTTAATGCTATGTAACTAGCCCCCTGCCTGAGAGCAGGCTGCAACTCTGCTGACAGGAGAGCTAGCCTGTCAGCTTTCCCTAACATTAAGATGCAGTAGTCCCTTCTCACCCACTGGATTCACAGCCCCCCCTTTTTTCCCCCTCCCCCAAGTCATCCCACAATGACAATTATATCTAGACCCCACATGTTACTGATTACATTGCATGCTTATCCCCCAGTCTTGGCAATTCACTTAATATCCAGTTCCTGGTAGGGATATGATTTCCCTATAAGCTGTTGCTGTTATGGACACAGGTATGATGTATTTTGATTTACATTTCCGCAACTATATGCCTAAGCAGTTGGTATAATAGGCAGTTTTATTTTTTGGCCAGGGATGACTTCACTTCTATAGTGACACAACTAATTTACATTACAGCTATGCAGTGAATGAGGTTTCTTGTCTCCTTTTGTATTCCTAGCATTTGTTCTTTACAAAATGAGCCATTGTGGCTGGTGAAATTTGCATTTCCTAAAAACATGTTTGTCTTACTGTTTACCCCCTGCTTAAAATATTCATTGGCAAAAATTTATACTGACTCTTGAAAGCCAAACACAAATAGGTCATTCCATAGCACTGATAAAAAGCTAAGCTCAATTCCTCAGTAAGTCTAAGCCTCAGGACTGGAAAAAAAAAAAATATATATATATATATATATACTATAAACCATTTGCAAAATAATATATGAGACAAATACACATGCATGTATGGGAAGGGGAGCAACAGCACCCATTATACTTAATATGCATGATAAAAATGGAACTGGGTAGCTGTGATTGATGGCAAGCATTGGAAAGGTCCGGAAGAACAAAGAAGCCACACTAAAATCTCTGTCCCTCAAACTGAAGCCCTACCAAGGATGGGGACATATGTCGTTAGCAAGTAAGGTTTTAATCCAGAAATGTGGGCTTGCCTTATGAAAAATTAATTCAATGTGGCCAATATGTTAAAGTTAAGGACAAAAATGGCATTTGACTAAATTCTCACTTGAGACTTTAGAAGCATAACTGAGAATGAAAAATCCTAGTGTAACAAAGGAAATCTGTAAAACAATAGAACCCCAAAACCCCCAAGGCCAGACTTTACAGGTGTCTTTACCACTTCTATTCAAAAGTGTATTAAGAGTGAATTCTAGTAAGTAAATGAGAGGAGAATGAAGACTGCCAATGGAAAGGAATAAAGGTCTATTTATTAGCATATGAAATGTTACTTTCATCTACAATGGAATCTTTAATCCTTAGCCTAGAAAGTCTAGAAAATAAAATATACACCATCAACAAACTAATGCAATTATTTGCTTAAAAAAAAAACTCTCCAAGGGGAGCTGTGATCATAAAGCACTTATCTGTCCATATAGGTAGATGCATATGGGGAGTGAATGTGAGCTCAGGCCTACACACCCTACCCCATCAGCTTGTTTGCTTACAGCTCTACCACTTGAAGATGCCTCCAGCCCTGCCTTTGGCTGCTTATTTGGGCAAGGCAGTGAGGGAACTCCTTTTTGCCTTGAGCGAAAAAGCAAAGATAAGCCAAGCCAGTAAAAAGAATTACTCCGGGTTAGGTTTCCCTGCCCCAGCTCTAGGGAAATGACAGTTTCATTTTAGTGCAAAAAGCATTTAATTAAAAAAAAAAATAGGACAAGAAAAGGAAAAACATCCAACCTTCACTGATGTTGATCACAGATGCTGCCCTGATCTCGGATGCTACAATGACTGATACAGCAGCCTTGGACTTTCAAATAGGCCCCAACTCTAGCTAGCACTTAGCACCAACCAAATAGATCTGCCAGCAATTACACAGGCCCAGTGTCCCCTCCCCAAGAGCCTTGCTAAAATGCAGCCTTGATCCTCTTCCTTATCTGAGTGTTCTTGTTTTTCTTCCTTTTCATTTTCTTTCATTTCATTTTTGCCACCCTGCCTCTGAAATCTTTCAGATGACCAGATTTCTAGCTTCCTCAACTTCATCTCAAAAGTATTTCAGTTATCAAGTTAGAATATCAGGTGAGCCCTGATTGTCCCCTAAGGCAAATAAAAAAAAAGTCCAAGCATGAATAAGTCAGATGATTTTTTTTTGAAAGTTCCAACAGCTAAGTGTTCAAAGGAACTACAACTAAATTCTTTTCAATTGACTAAAGCCTTGAGTAACCTGTATTTCTGTCATTAGGATATACTTTTTAAAAACTATTTCCTGGAGTTAATTTTGATAAATATTAAAATGTATGATCAGATGCAGTTGGAGACAGGAGGGTTGGAAGTTCCAGGCCAGTTTAAAGTAAGACTGGTTTAAACAGTGGAGGATTCTTGGGATGTGACTTGCTGTTAAAATGCTTGTACAAAAACCTCAGTTTTGATGTGTCACACATACATGTAAATATAAAAATAAATGTAGAAGTAGTTGTCTACTTAATTTTGTACCAGAAAGGCTTGATAAAGAGGTTGGCATACTGTAAACGACACTTAGCCCTGTTGTTTTCTTTTTTGTTGGTTCGGCTGTGAACTTAGGGCATGGGTGCTGTCCCTGTGCTTTCTAACTCTAGGCTAGCACTCTAACACTTTGAGCCACTAGGTCACTTCCACTTTTCTGGTGGTTATTGGAGACCTTCAAATCTACCTGAGTAGCAAGGATTATAGGTGTGAGCCAGCTCCTTCCCTCCATACACAACTCAACTCAAAACTCTTGTTTTGTTGTTTTTTTCCATCACAAGGTTCTAACCCATTCTTACCAGGTGAGGTGAACACACCTGTAATCATATCACATGGGAGGCAGAGCAAAAGGAACAAAGGGGTGCTGTGGCTCAAGTGGTATCAGGCCCATTCCACTTTGAAGCCAGGTTTCAGTGGTTTATGATTGTAATATTAGCTATTCAAGAGGCTGAGATCTGAAGACTGTAGCCTGAAACCAACCTGGCCAGGGAAGTCTGATTCTTATCTTCAAATGATCACAAAAAAGGCAGAATTGGAGCTGTGTATCAATAGTATTGGGCAAAAAACACTCAGGGACAGAGTCCACAAGGGACATGCCACAGTACTGGCACAAAAGAGGGGGAGGGGGAGGAAAAGAGCAAGGGGGGAGGGAGGAGGAAGGAAGACAGGAAGGAAAAGAAAGAAGCACACAAACATCTGGGTGCCTGTGGCTCAGGGCTGAAATCATACATACTCAGGAGGGTGAGATCTGAGTATTGCAGAAAGTGCTGAGACCTATCTCCAGTTAATCACGAATATCCTGGAAATGGAGCTTTGGCTCCAGTAGTAGAACACTTGGCTGAAGGACAAAAGCTCAGGGATAACACTCATGGCCCATGGGTTCTGGGGAAAAAAAAAACAGAAAATCGAAATAAGCAGGAGACTTGGGATTTCACTACCATAGGCACAGGCTAGGGCAATAGTTCCAATGATCATTATGTTCACAAACTAAGATGAATAATGGGTAACTGACCTATTTGTCATTTCTGAGCAAACCACGTGAATTTAACGTTTTCCTGGATTCCTTTTACTTACCATTATCCGGTGTGCTGCTCCTAAGCTTCAACTCATGGCCTGGACATTGTCCCTGAGTTTGGGGTTACAACTAGTGCTTAAAGACCCCGCTTGAGCAACGGCTCCACTTTTGGCTTTTTAATGTTGAATTAGAGGTAAGAGTCATACAGATTTCCTGTACCGGCTGGCTTTGAACCACAATCCTCAGAATTCAGTTTCCTAAATTGCTAGAATTATAGGCAAGGGCCACAGATGTCTGGCAAAATGGAATCTTAATGTAATTTTGATTTTCATTCCCCTTAAAAATGTTAAAAACTTGTCATGTGATTATTGTTCAATTTATATTTCTTAATTTGACGACTGTTTAGTCTACAGATTTGTTTCTTGATTTCATTATTTCTACTGGATTTTTTTTCCCCCACAGGGATGTTGAACATTTCCTCATGTTTCTTTTTTTTTTTTTTTTTTTGCCAGTCCTGGGGCTTGGACTCAGGGCCTGAGCACTGTCCCTGGCTTCTTTTTGCTCAAGGCTAGCACTCTTAGACTTGAGCGACAGCGCTACGTCTGGCTTTTTCTACATATGTGGTGCTGAGGAATCAAACCAAGGGCTTCATATATAGAAGGCAAGCACTCTTGCCAATAGGCCACATTTCCAGCCACTCTACTGGAAATTTTATTTCTAACTTCTTTATATATTCTGAATATGAATCCAGTTTCACTGTCTTTGTTGGGCAGGTTTTTAATTTGATGAAATCACTCGTGAATTCTTGCCTGAGCAATTGGAGTTCTGCTCTGAATCATTGTGTACAACGTCAATTTAAACAGCTTCTGTGTAATGGTTTCTTTGTTCCATTTGGAATTATGAATCCAATTTCAGTGTTATAGATATGGATGTGCAGTTTCCCTTACACCATTTGTTGAAAAGGCTATCTTCATCATATATTTTTTTGGATAGCTACAGATAGCTGTACTATTTTATTGGATTTGATTTTATTCTATCTATAGCTTTCTGTTTTCGTCTCCAGCATTACTGCTGTGGTTCAGGATTGCTTGTGTACTTTCTTTTTCTATTCCTGTGAAATAACCTTGGAATTTGGATGGGGATGGCACGTCAAGAAAATTTTAGGTTACATGTCAATGTTTACAATATTAATTGTGCCCACTCATGAAAAACAAAGGTCTTCTGGAGCACAGTGCAACTTCTGGCCTTTTCTGCTCATGTGGTGCTGAGGAATCGAACCCAGTGCTTCATGCATGCTAGCTAGGCAAGCACTCTACCACTAAGCCACATTCTAAATTTCCGTTGCTAAATTTCCACATGTTTGGGTCAGGGACTTTACATTATGTATCTAAAACAATTACTAAACATAAAAAGGCCTAGGATAGACCTATCAGAGGATCACAGTAGCTCCACAGCTATGTACTTGTGATTATATAAAATGAGGCTAAGCAAGATGAAATCCAAGAGGACACAGGAGGACTTTATTGTTGTGGTTACATTTAATATTCTAGGTGAATTTCCTTTGGCATACATCATGGGCTTAGTATATATGATTCTGGTACACTGGATATTGTATATATGCTTACCTGAATGAAGGAAGGGAAAGAAAAATGAGGGCGTAACAACTATGACAAGAAATGTACTCACTACCTTATTATGTAATTGTACACCCTTGTATATCACCTTGACATCATATTCTTCAGATCTCACCCTCCTGAGTAGCTAGGATAAAGGTTATGAGCCACCAGAGTCCAAACTGTGTTTTGATACTTTTTTCACCAATTGCAGGTCTTGAACTCAGGGCCTGGGCACTGTTGCTGACCCTCTTTGTGCTCAAGGCTAGGGATCTCTCACTTGAGCCTCATTGCCACTTCTAGATTTTGAGTAGTTAATTGGAGGTAAGAGACTCACGGGGACTATTCTGACAGGCTGGCTTTGAACTGCAACCCTCAGATATCTGCCTCTTTAGTAGATAGGATTACAGGCGTGAGCCACTGGCAGCTGGCAATTTTTTAATACCAAAATGTTGGGGAAAGCCTTTATCCTTCCTAAGAATTTTCTGGAAGGTCTAGGGTCTCCTAAGTATAAGGCCAGATCATTTTAAAATAATGATCATTTGAGTTTTGCTTTTCCTATTTGTACCCCTTTAATCTCCATTCTTTGGCTTTATTATTCTTGCTAAGAAATCAAGCACTAGGTTGGAAAGAGTGACCTGTGTGCCAGTGGCTCAGGTTCTTTATCATGATGATGATATAGATCTTTTTAATGTGTTGTTGAATTTGGTATACAATGATTTTCACAAAAGCGTGAGCCATTGATAATTGGCTTGATATCCCTGCCCTACCTCCCCAGAATTGGCAATTGCCTTTACTGCTTGAGTTGTAGTTAAGACTACAACTTTGTGTTGTGTCACTGTTGCCTGGCTTTCGAAATATTGTGCATGTGTGCATGTCTGTGTGTGTGCACACGCATACCTGGAACTGGAGCATGAACTCACTGACTGGGCACTGTCCCTTAGCTTTCCTGCTACTTGTAAATTTTTGCTGGTTAATTGAAAATTTTTTCCTCTTCTTTCTGATTTCTTTAATGACTTACTGATCATTCGGAAGTATAATTCTTTTGTTGTTGATTTATTTTATCTCATTATGATGTGTAAAGGTGCTGATTGGTTCAGCTTTTTTGTATTTAAGATTTGCTTCATGTTGCAAAATGTTCTTTATTTTAGTTTCATGGGCTGAAGAGAATGTCTATTGTGAAACTGTTGGATGAAATTTTTCTGTAGATGTCCATTTAGTTAATGTGATCTCTGGTATAGTTCAAATTTTCTAACTTTTAATTAATGATCTATTAATTATGGTGTAACTTTGAGGACATTCTTCATTACTTTATCCAGCCCTTTATGCCCACTACTACTTGCATTTTATCAAATTCAGTGAACTAACATCCATGTTCTTTAGGATTTCTGAAATCTGTGGATATTGTGATGACTTTTTATTTCACGCATTTAAGACTTTTTGCTTTGCTTTTTAGCTCGAAACTGTCGCTCTACCACCTGAGATCCACTTCGGGGCTATGCTGGTTAATTCGATATAATCGTTTTGGATTTGCCTGGTGGACTGAGTTTTATCTCTGATCCTCAGATCTCAGCCACTAGTGCTCAGCACGTTTGATTTTTCCTCACTTCCCACTTCTCTCCCGTGGCCGTCAGTATGCCATGTTATACGTTGTGCATTTGAACTTTATCATGATATTTATCTGTGGTAGATTTTGGAAAACGTATAGTACAAATTTTCTGAGTACATTTCCTTTCTATGAAACAGGGTCTTGAAGCCATCGTTCTCCTGAACTAGTCTTGTGACAGTTGTTACTACGGAATGTGCCACCACACTTGGTTCATTCCATCGATTTTTTTTATGTCTCTTCTTCTTCATCTTCCCCAATAATTCATAGGTTCGGCGTCAATTCTCTTCCAATTTTCTTTTCTTTTGTATCAGTTCTAGAGGTTGAAATCAGGGTCGAGGTCTGTGTCTGAGCTTTTCTGTTCAATACTAGCACTTTACCAGTTGAGTCAGTGGTTCACTCACTTCTGCCTCATGCTTGGGCTGGCTTTGAACTGTCTTCAGATCTCAGCCTCTTGAATACTATTCAATCATGAGCCACTGGCACTTGGCTTGCTCCAGATTTCTTGAAATGTATGGTCATGGATTTTTGTTGTTTTCTTTTTTTGTTTTTGTTTTTTGCCAGTCCTGGGGCTTGGACTCAGGGCTTGAGCACTGTCTGTCCCTGGCTTCTTTTTACTCAAGGCTAACAGACTGCTACTTGAGCTTTTTCTGTTTATGTGCTGTTGAGGAATCAAACTCAGGGCTTCATGCATGCAAGGCAAGCACTGTACCGCTAAGCCATATTACCAGCCCATTTGGTTTCTTATTGCTGTTGAAAAATTAAAATTTCTCAAGCTTGGATTCAACTCCTGATCTTCTTCTGCATGATCTATCTAGTTCATTCTTCTTCACACTTATTCCTTCCTGATGCTGTATTGGTAAACTACCTTTATATTAGAGAATGCACCAATACTGAAGCTCGAACTTGGGGCCTGGGCACTGTCCCTTAGCTTGTTCACTCAAGGCTGGTGCTATACCACTTAAGCCATAGCTCCACTGTGGGCTTCTTGGTTGTCAAACGTCTTTTCCATGTGGCTGACAATCTCATTTACAACGTGAATAGATTTATATCCTACATTCACATTTACTTGAATAATCTTTGTGGTCAGTGATCACTTTAAATGCAGATGTTTAAATCCCTTGTCATTTGAACCATTTTAACTTCCTTTGATTTAGTTATTACAGAATTAAGAACTTTGGGGGGAGTTAACATTGCCTTGTTTTTTTCACATCATTTTGAGGCCATGTCTTGAATGCTCAATTTCATTTTACTCAAAATGGATAAAACAAACCAGTTGTGGTAGTTGCTGTATGTGTGCTGGGAAGGCCTGGCCAGTTCATTCCATGGTTGTTGTCAGTGACAGGACTCCTTCTCCTCAGAAGCTTCCTTTTTGCACATAGGGAGCTGTTAATGGCCTTAGTCAGCTTTGCAGCCTGGGCTGCAGCACCCAGGCAAAGTAAACATCTCAGCTGAATGCTGTGAAGAAAAAGTGAGGAAACAAAATAATGAGATCTCCCCTGGAGGGGGTTTACATGGAGGAATGGGGGCCTCTTAGCTCTTTCAGACCAGGCCTAGCAGTAAACAACCCTCTAAGAGGGAGGAAGGTGCAGAGTTCCGGTGATGCCTCCACAGCTGTGCTTAAAGCATTCAGATTTGGCCTGCAGCATACCACTTGGGGCAGCTCTAGAGACTGAGCCATTTGCTAGTCCCAGGCTTTGTTATCTCCTAAATTCACAGAAATCCACAGGCTATGGGGCTAATTCTGCCGCACAGAATGTGGGGGCTACTGGCCAAGGCATCTCTCACAGCTGGTATTTCCTGTTGCTAAAATTCAGTGTGTCTGAATGAGGAATCCCCTTTCTCCCCAACTGCCTTTCGAAATCAGTATTCTACCCGGATACTGTGGCAGGTTGTCCCCAGTCTCAATGATTGGAAATTCTTCCTTGTTTTCAATGCTGTAGTGTAGGTCAATCTCGAATGAGCATTCTTGTGAGATGGCGCGTAGCTATAGCTGGCCAGGGAACAACGTAATGCTGCTTCTCCTCCCATGAGCAGGAGTCGGTGTTACATTTTGAAAACTGACGTTTCTGCTCCAGCTAAGATTAACAGTTTGCTGTCATCAGTGTTGTGTAACTTACCTTGGTTATGGCTTTGTGGTCCCCTGTACCGGGTAATGCAAGGTTGTAGCAGGAGACTACTGCCTGTTCTCCTCTGTAGCAACTATATGCTGCTTTTTACCTGTGCTCTCATCTGCTCTGCTATTCTCGCTCTGTATCTTCTGAATAGTCAGTGTTATTACCCTGACTCATTTAGTCACAAGGATGAAATTTTTGTTCTGACATCTTACCCCAGAATCTCCATGGAATTCTTTATTTAGCTTTTCATTTCCAAGATTTTTTTTTTTTAAGATGGAGGTAGGGGAGTCCAGAATACAGGATTTTTGGTCTTGTTACTCTGTCTTCTTATTCATGGAATCACTCCAACACAGAGGAAATTTCTAATCCACTGTTTGCCCCAAAGTGATTTTTGACAGTATTTAAGTTTTGAGGTAGAGTTTATATAGACAATGAATTGAATATTTCCTCCAACATCTTGGATTTACACTGAGGGACATCATAAATGGTGAGTAAGTAAATTCCCCCAATATTCTAATACATTACACAGAATTTGAGATTGAGAAGAGAGAGTGTGTGGCTCAACTACTTGATGATTCTGTTTCATGCCCACAAAATCCACTATTGCTTTATGTACCTTCATCAGCTGGCATGTCTGATTTTCTGGAAATAGTCTTGGAGAGCTCAGAAATTTTATTTATTTTTAAATTTTTACCGTCCTTCCCCCCCCACCCCGTCGGTACTCAGGGTTCACACTGGGTACTGTCCCAAGCTCTTTTGCTCTACCACTTTGAGCCACAGATCTACCTGCAGTTTTCTGGTGCTTAATCGGAGATAAGAACCTGAAGAACCTTTGTGCCTGGGCTGGATCTTTCCAGCCTGAGCTCAGATGTCAGCCTCCTGAATAGCTAGTAATACAGTTATGAACCACCAGCTCCTGGCAAAATCTTTTTTTTTTTTTATAGTCAGAAAGACCTTATTTGTAATAAGATGTTCCTCATAACACTCTTTTCTAATATCCGTGGTCTGTTCATCTGTGTTTCACTGATAATCTTTGGGAGCATTCCCATTAAAACCTAGTGCTTTAACCTGGAATATACATTTTTTTTTACTTCGCCCAGTCTTAAGGAACGCATCTTTAAATGAAAGGTAAATAAGGACTTTTCTTCCTATACTTTTATAATGAATATTTCCTTTTCGTCAATTCTAGTCTAGTTTGACTCTTTTCTTGCATGTTCTCTACAGGCCTTTGGCAATTTCACGCTGCCCCCTGGCGGTTAATTATGGCCGCCATTCACGGGTCTTTTTTTGTTCTTAATGTTTCATTTTGGTTTTAGACAGTTTCCCAAAGTAGCTCAAGTCAGTCCCTTAACTTGCAATCGGAGCTCTAATCGTGGCACCTGAAATCCCAACCATGAGCAAATTAGAGTACTAGTTTCCTCACAAAGAGGGTAACCTGGTGGGTAGACAATCCCCATGCTTTTGTTATTCAAATAGGTTCCAAAATACCCAGCTCAAACATTGTTTTGAAATGTTAATTTACCCCTTTCAAATTTAGACAGCAGGTGGGTAAAATGTCTAGTTCTTCTCACACTTAAAAGTTTCTGACCACTTGGAAGTGCGTCTAGTATATAAAATCCTTTGTTCAAGTTAACTGTTTCCTAGGGACGTGTGAGCTCCAGCGGCAAGCTGTCAACCGCGGGTCTCCCGCGGGTCTCCCGAGCTCCGCGGCGCCCGAGCGCATCCAAGCTCTCGATTTTTACATAAGCTTTCTCAGGGTCCACTTGCATGTACTGTTATGACTGGTCCAATTTTGGAAGTCTGGGAATGAACAAATCGTAGGAAAGTAGAAAATATCAAGGACTGATCTTAAGCAATCCAAACAGATGGCCATCAGTCCTCTTTCATTAGTGACAGAGCAAATAGCCACTTTTAAAAATGTCCCCGTTCACATACAGCTTGTCTGGCGTGTCAAGTCCCTCAGAAACGCTTGGGAGTGTTCAGAAGCATGCAAGATAGAATGTTGGAGTAGAAAATAGACAGCTGTCCCTGAGTAGGTCGGATAAACTTTAAACCCCCAGAACAATCCTTCATTAGCATAATAAACGATGCTAGTATCTTTCTGTGCTTTGGTTGGGTTTCATATTTGCCCCTGGTTGTTCAAAATCCATTTTTTTCTTATGACTGGGTATATGCATGTATAGCAAAAACCTCCCAGAAGACGTTAGAGTGACTCTTTGTGGCCACTCCTCCTATTCTCTCCGCCTTCAGCTCCTTCCACTTTAAAAGCGCAGCCACGGGGTTCTGCAGCCATATTGCCCGGGTTCGCGTGATCGCGAGGTGTCTGTCCACGACATGGTGCCTTTGAGGCCATTTTTGGCAATCCCACGCCACTCGCAATGGTGTTTTTTACCAAACGCCATCCAAATTGCATGAAAATGCTTTGCAAATAGCACAGTTTTTACTGGTGATGCACTCTAAGTGTTCTCCATACTTTTTATTCTCCCCTAGGACATGGCACTTTTGTCATTTTTTTTCCCAAAGAAAATTTGTGGTTGTAATAGCTTTTTTTTTGGTTGACACCACTTTTATGTGCTTTAGTTTTCTTTCCTTTATTTCGGTATTTTGCCCATCGGGGCCGCGGATACGTGTTTTGGTTGTTTTTTGTTGTTTGTTTGTTCCTTGCCTCCCCCCACCCCTCTGCCTAATAGACCTGTGGATAACATGTTTTGCATTTGGGGTGCTCAGTTTGCCCATCCGGGCTGCGGATACCTGCTTTTATTGTTTTTTTGTTCTTTCCCCTTTAGCCCAACGGGGCCATGGATACGTGGATTTTTTCACCCCCTGCTTTTGTTGTTAAAATACATTTTGGCCCATCGGGGCTTCGGATACCTGCTTTTTCTTTTTTTCTTCTGTGTTCCTTTTGTTTTCCTCCTTTTTCTGGTCCATCGGGGCCGCGGATAGCTGTCTTTTTTTTCACTCTCGTTTTTTCTCCTGTTTCTCTGGTCCATCGGGGCTGCGGATACCTGCTTTGGTGTTTTCCCATGGCTGGCTGGACATGTAGCTTATGTAAGTTCCTCGGCTCGCTGGAATCCCTGCACTGTTCTGGCCGATCGTTTCGGTGGAGTGTGAGTTAACCTCCGGGCCGTTAACAGACAAGTGACTTAGCTCGGTGGGCGTTACGGGGTGTGGAGACAGGAGAACAAAAATGGCAAACGCCATCTTGGCTTTGCTGTGTCTACTGGCCGAGGGCCAGTGTTACTAAGTGGAAATTACAGCCACAGAATGGACAGGGAGGCAGGTCAAGGCTAGCAGAGTGCAGGACATGAAGAGCCAGAGGTTGTGATTGAGCTGTTGTTGGCTTCTCTGCAGCTCTTGGTGTGAATCAGGGTAAGCGGATGTGAGGATGTTCAGGATCTGGAGGTGAGGGTGTGAAAAATATGGCACACAGAGGTGTGAGAGGCAGGGCCTCACATGGTAATCACATTTTGCTGCATGGATCAGTATAGCTGCCTATGCACTAATTAGCTGTATAAGATGGCGGATCCGTCACTGCAGTGTCCGGAAGGCGGGAAAGTGGCATCCCTGTGCTAACATGGCATCTAGACTGAAAACGGTGTCACTGACATTACAATATGCCAGTAGAAGTTCTTGCTATAGTAGAGGTAGACGCTGTTTCTTTTATTCCCCCATGTTTGTCTCATTTTCCTGCAGAGACAATATAGCACTTTGGTCAGGGGCTAATATGGCGGCTAGTCACGTGAAAGGCTTGAGGCCTAGTGCGGGGTATGGCCTTGGCGGGCTTTGTGGACGTCGCATTGTTAAAGATGGCGGGCACTTCCGTTTTGTAACCATCGAAGCTGGGGGGGGGGAAGTTGGTACTTTTTGCTTGCCACTTGACTTTACCAGTCGGAAGCTGGCACTAAGGAGTTGGATCAGATGGTAGAAGTGAGACTGTTGATGTCACAGTACATCCATCGAGGACTTGGGTGAGCCAGCCTCTCCATCCTCATTCGGCCACTCAGGAGCCGTGGGGCATGCCTGTAATCCTAATACCTGGGAGGTTGAGGCTGAACGGTCTTATGTTTGATGCCAGCTTGTCCTCACAATGAGATTCCGATCTCAAAAAAGGAAAAAGCAAAGATGCCACATTATAGTCTCTCTCTGTGGGCGGTGTCCAAGGTCAAAGTGTTCTGAAAGACATGTATTTGGCTTTTCTACCTCCCTTCATATGTGTCCAGCATGATCTTGTCATGCTGGCTGCTTGCACAGACTGAACCTCACCCATTCCTCTGTACTGATGCTGTGGCCTGAGGCTAGTCTTTTATTTCCTGGTCTCTGGTCTAACCTGCACTGTTTATTATCTGTAGTGTCATTGCAGGCCTGGTGTGTACGTGCTTGTGAGTCTGACCAGAACCATTAGAGCTAGCAGGAAAATTGTTGCCTAAGAGGTGCAGAAAAGGAACCTCTACCGCCCTCTTGCGGAACATCTACCCTATGGCCAAGCCCGGGGTTGGATTGAGATTTATACTGTCCCATTTGGATATCAGTCTTAAGTCTGATTGTGTAGTTTTGTTATTGCTTGAATTTCAGACTTATGTGACTGTTATAGAAATGTATTTAAGAGCATTTTTGGTGTAGAATATATTCGATTTACTTGTGGTTTAATCTTGTTTTTTTTCCTGAATATTTGATTTAGTGGTTCTGGGCTTGATTGAACTCAGGGCCTAGTGCTTGTTAGGTAGCTGCTCTACCACTGAGACACACCTCTGGCCCATTCTGATTATTTTCTTTGAAACTGGCTTAATTCACAACTATAAAATTTTTGAAGACCTTACAGCACAGAAACAGTTACTTAAAATTTTAACTTATGATCAAATGAAAAAAAAAATGTTTGAAGGTCTTCACTAGTCTCCAGGCCTTATGTAGTTCTTGTTCGTAATGCTGCACTATACTGCTTGACTAAGAAGCAAGTTATGCAGGAAACTTTTAACTGCTGTAGTCTTTTATAGGACTTATTATGGGAGCATTAATAACCATATTTCAATTTTCTACAGTTTCCTGCCTTCCTAAATGCCTAGCTCTTTCTACACTTGGCTCCCAGCAATCCCTCAGTCCTTGTCCCCAGCCCCAACCCCGGCCAGGCCCAGCCCTACAAGGGCCAGCCCCAGCCCCGGCCCCAGCCCCAGCCCCAGCCCCAGCCCCGACCAGCCGTGCCCTACAAGGGCTAGCCCCAGCCCCTGCCCCAGCCCTACAAGGGCCAGCCCCAGCCCCAGTGCACTCCAGCCCCAACCCCAGCCCTACAAGGGCCAGCCCCAGCCCCAGCCCCAGCCCCAGCCCCAGTCATCCCAGCCCCAGCCCCAGTGCGCCCCAGCCCCAGCGTGCCCCAGCCCCAGTGCACCCCACCCCAACCCCTGCCCCAGCCCCAGCCAGGGCCCTGGCCAGCCCTAGCCCACCGTGTCCGTAGAGTTGCTCCAATCTTCATTGATTTGGTGCTCAAAGCAAGATGCCCATTGCTCATTTGGTTAGACTGAGTCTACTCCCACCAACCTGACTCCCTAAGTCACATTTTTCAGTTAAAAGTCCCTCTTGTCCGTGATCCCATATTACAACAAAGAATTGCTGCACCTTATCTTGAATGTTACTGCCTTTAAGGAATGAAAAGCCTTTATTCTGTCATTGTTGCAGTAGTCCCAGCTACAATATTCTGAGCTGCTTTCGGTGGTCTTTTTTTACATACTGTGGCTGACCACCTGAAGAAACTCTTTGCAGGGTTATATTCCAATTGTCCATAATCTACCGTTTGGATTCGAATGCAGTCCAAACCCTATTTACACTCACTAAGAGAACTTCCAAGTCTTCACAACATACAATTTATGTGTTCAGTCCTAGCCTTGCACACTAAAGGGCAATGGCATCCTATTTTCATTACTGTGCTTGGGCCGCTTCTCGGGAATTAATGATGTCCATAATTACATTTGCTGAGCAGTAAGGCCAGCGATTATTCTGGTTTTATGTGCTGTGCTAGGGTATGGATGCCAGGCACCATCACTGAGCTACATCTCCAGCTCTTGGTATTTTCAGACATGGACTGTATTAAGCAACAGAGGCTGGCCTGGAACTCACAACCCTCTTGTCTTCCAACTTCCTCCTGTCTTCCTTTTCTGAGAGATATGTGATAGCACTCTTATCTTATTAATGGGCATTCATTTTATTTTTTCCTTTAATTGAGCACTGGGTTAAAAAAAAACCCAAAAATAAACCCCTGACTTTCATCATTACTTAATGTGAATGATGGTAACTGACAAGCTATGGCTTCCTGTGCTCTATTTTATATGAATTACATACATTGTTACCTTTTCTTGGAAAAGGTGGAAATATGAAGAAAATTCCAGAGTTCATAGCCCTTCCCTTTAAACCAATATTTGCCTTCTGATATGATAGCAACCTCAAATGGGTTCTGCAGCATTGAGGCTTGCTTGAACTTGGGGCCTTGGCAATGCCAGACAAGCACTATACTATGAGCTATATCCTCAGCCTTTACTTTTTGAAGACAGGATAGCTCAATCTGGCCTGGAACTCACAATCCTCCTGCCAGGGATTCTAAGCACACCTGTCACGGCCTGGCCCAAACTGGAATTCTTAAATATGTATATTTCCAGTTGAATGTTCCCTTCCCAATAAACTAATATCTTGACTTCTGAATGTGAAGGGGTACTCCCCACATGAAATCTTTCTGCTGGATTATAGATGAACAAAAATACCCTTGTGTAATAGCAAGGGAGTGGCTTTATAGCACTTACCTGCATATAATTAATCACAGTCTGTGCCTCCATATATTAAAGTAAAATCCTGTTTCCTTTTACCATTTGCATTACGGCTGAGGCTTCTACCTACCTGAGATTCACTCTCTGGTGTTTTTGGAGGCATAGTTTTACTGCACAGCCCAAGCTGGCCTCTTATTATTCGTTTGCCTCAACTTCCCAGTTCAGGGATTACTTGCATGCATCACTATGGCCTGCAATGTCTCTGTTAATGTGCACTTCATTTTTCCTCCACTAGTGGGCACTAGTAAAGACTCCAGCCACAATATATTGCAGTAGGGGATGCCCACTACTGAAGATCCTTAAATTAGTAAATGTGCACAGTTTTAGTTGTGTTGTACACATTGTCAGAGTCCACAGCTATTCCTGTTTAAGACTCTTCTATGTATCAAAACAGAGAAGACTATCATAAAGCCCCTTTCTTGAAACTGAATTGCACATAATCCTAATGGCAATTGTTAATGATTCTTTAAGTTTGACTTGTCTCTGTTTATATTCTTTGCTTTTATTGAAAGAGGTTAATGCATAATAGCAATTACAAGGGCCTCCATTTCATACTGCCTTGGAAGTATAACAATCATATTGTACTTCATGCCTTAAAGGCTCCATTTTGAGGCCTGCTGATACCTCTGATTGTATTTGTCTGTTTCTATGCACTGGAAGAGGAAGCCATCTCCCACCTCCTGCCTTTCCCTTTCAGCAAGGAATGCACTATCTGGAAGGCCTTTATATTTGAACAGTCAATATGTACAATTGTAGTGAGCACAACCACATACCTTGAGTATTAATGTGGCTCATTTCATTTGAATGAGATCTTACTCTCAGACCACTAAGGTTTTCATTGGCTTCTTATTCCTGGACACAAAAATAATCTGCAGGAGGGAGTGTCCACTATAAGTGTCAAATATGTGGTTTAATCGACCACAAGTACATTCCTTGAATGTTAATACAAATGATTGGGACATAGGTCATCCTGTTTAATTAAGGTTGCTGACCTGTGAGTTCCCATTAATGTGCAAATGTATTTGTCTGGGTTCTAATGTACCAAACAAGGACATCCCACCTTTGACTTCCTCTGCCTTTTAATAAGTGGTGCCCAGTGCTTAAAAATCTTTACATTTGGACAAGTAATATGCATAACTGCAGTTGTCCACTGCCTATTGACTTAAAGTGCCTTGTAGTTCTTTTGTGTTATGGCATACTATTTTCTCCCAAGGCTCCTGCTAGTTGCCCATTAATATATATAATTGAAATTTTCTTCATCTTACTCCATTGCCTTTTCTTTCAATCAATAAAGGCCTTCTTTTAGTTCATGTGTACAATTGCATTTGCTCTTATTCTGTGCACTAGAAAAGGATCTCATCTTAGAAATGCCAGCAGAAAGTACCATTACTCTCACTTGGAAAGTTCACCTGCCCAAATGCAATTCGCTAAGCATATCTTAAATCAATACCTCAGTGCTCTCTTTGCGTTAGAGAGATGCTGTTACCCAGTGCTCCCTTTAGATTTCAGCATGAAGCAATGCAACTGCTCATTCCCACTCTATTCTAGGAGTTCATCTCCTCACAGTCCCTGCACGTCAGAGGCATGCTAACTATGTATAAGCCTCTCGTACACGAATATTAATATGCATAATTATGCTTCTTTGGACCCCTGTGGTAGAAAAAGACCTTATGTTCCTACCACTACTTAGCGATGGCTGCTGAGGAGCTCTAACAATTTATAACCTCAGCTCTTGGACAATTAAAGCACAGCAATGACAGTTATCAAGAGTACTGGACATTAAACAGGACTCCTGTACTCTTTGTATACATCAGGGGTCCTGACTAAGGCCCCAGGATTGTGAATGTGAATATTTGCAATGAAGGCATGCCAAAGATAATGTGTTCTCCACACTCCTGCATTACTGCAGCTGCTGCTGACCTCACCAGACAGTGGCAATTACAAATGGCTTTCATGTGTCCCTAAAACTTACCTTGGGACTGACTGCAAATAAGCACAATGACAATCAATGGTTTTTTATCCTCCCATGGCTCAATAAACTATATACAGTGCAGCATACCATGGACATGGGCGTCAAACAATGACATATTTCTAGTCCTTCTGCATTGCTTTGGTGCCTAAAATACCCAGAGTTGCCATGTTCTCACCCTTTCTACAGGGTCTGCCCTCTCCTGCCCTGCATCTGCCCCTTGGACCCTTATAACTAAGAATGCTCACAATCCAGGATTGTGCTCCCATTTCCCTTCTCCCTTGCCATGCCGTTAAGCCGGGCAAGGCCTTTTCCCTTGGCCTTAAAAAAACAGTCCTAAGCTTCATTGCTTTGTATAGGTGGAATGCTTCAGCCTCCACTTCCTTTGCATTACTTCTGAGTAATGCCAGGTACCCCCAAACTCCACTAGTGTCCTTAATGGACACAATACCATCTGACTTTTCAGCCCCAGTCCAAGATCTCCCTGCCACATTCAGTTTGTGCAGTGCTGACCATCAGAGCAGCAGGCTGGAACTAGGTAGATAAGCCTTCATCCTTCCTACATCTATTAATTATCCCAGTTTCAATTACTGCCACATTACTGCAGGTGCTGCTACACCTGCCCATCTTTAATATTGCTTTACTGAGCAAAATATTTAAGGCAAGTCGGGCTCAGGGAGCCCCTTTATTCGAGGCTTCCTTTACACTATATGAACTGAAAATTGTCTCTCAGGAGAGGAAGGTTAGTATTTGGTTTATAAAAAGCTTCCTTCCCGAGCTGATTTGCCTGGTTAAAATCTCAACTGTTCTCTTTTGTATATTGCTATCATACAGTGCCAATTGCCAGGATGCAACCAGAAAAGCTGCTGTTCATTTGGCATTTGGATTACAAAGTGGACTGATCATCTAGTCATTAATTTATTGAAGTAAAAACAATGTATTTATACTAGGTATCGGAGGCATTTCTCTGATGCATTTCTCTGATCATATATCTGATGACCAGTGTCTCATTTTACTGAGGTGGTGGATCTGTGGATAGAACACTGACTCTTGATTATTTCAGTATTTGCAGAGGAGTGCAAGTGGACTCAAGCTTAGTATTTGTGGCTGTACTAGCACTGGAAAACCAGTGTTTGTTTGGGCTTTGTTGTGATTCACTTCTAGGAAAACTAGCTATGCTTTATTTGGAGTACTAGTCCCTTATTATAAAAGGATTCAATGAGAGAACATATGCTCAGGTGCTTTTTGCTAGTAATTGGAACTAACTGAAGAACCACCAGCCTGTAGTGTCCAGGGTCAGTGACCACTGAGTATTGAGTAGGAAACTGCTGAAACAAATGATTCAGCCGTCACAACTTCAGAGTATCTCCACTGAAAAATAATACTCCTCCTCTGAGAAGGATATAAAAAAGATCCACCAAGGTCCACGTCCAGCTGTAAGAAGCTATGAGAAGAATCTTCAGAAAGCTCTAAGACTGGCTCTTCAGAATACCGTAAGTACTGCTTGGTAGCTATTAAGTCATCTCTGTCCTATTCAACTTGATTTTTAACATACCACCCATAGAAAAGGCAAATGACTTAATCTCTTTTCACAGTATCTCTGCAATTTATGGGTATATGTCTGTTAAGCATCAAAATTGCAGAATTTGCATGTGTACCGAGCCCTATGCTAGGGTACACTGAAATGAAAGGTAGAAATGATATGATTTCTTCATCTCTAAGATGATTATGGAGAGCTAATGTAAGCTTACACTTGAGTTAACTTTATAGAAAATGATCAAGTGTTGGCTTATGAATTACAAGTCACAGCGGTTATGTTTTAACCCATTCACAAGGGTTTAAAGATAATGTGAATGGAACATTTCCTTTAAGTACATGGTATATAAGTAACTTTGAGCTTGGATCCCTTAATTTTCAAATTAGATAAATCTGCTTGCATACTCTCCTGGGCATCAAGAAGAAGCAGAATAAATACTACATATACTTGTGTAAGAACTGCCTTTGGGTGTAAAGTACCTACCTGCAAGAGGTTGTGAAGCTGGTTCTGCTCAGTGAAATGCCATAAAATAGTTTGGCTTTACCAGGCATCTTATCTAAGGATTAGAGTTGAGTAATTCATCTTCCATTTACTCCTGAGAATTTAAGATATTAACAAAAATCCTTATAGGGGCTGGGAATATGGCCTAGTGGCAAGAGCACTTGCCTCCTACACATGAAGCTCTCAGTTCGATTCCCCAGCACCACATATATGGAAAACGGCCAGAAGGGGCGCTGTGGCTCAGGTGGCAGAGTGCTAGCCTTGAGCGGGAAGAAGCCAGGGATGGTGCTCAGGCCCTGAGTCCAAGGCCCAGGACTGCCCCCCCCCCAAAAAAAAAAATACTTATAGTAATCTGTAATGAGGAATCTGGAAACACGCTTCTTTAAGAGCCCCAGATTCCCTAGCCCTGGTCCATATCATAAGCTTTAAAACTGCACATTTGGCTTAGATCTACTCCACTGAACTCTAATCTAGTAATAAATACACAGCCAATTTATAAAAACAATAAAGAAAATGGCACCTTTAGGTACTAGTAATTGCTCTTCTACCTTGTATCCAACTATTTTTAAGAGACTGCGTGACCTTTAAATACAAATTTAGCCAGCCCTTACTTTTGACCCATAGGTTCATGGGACTTCTTTTTCTTCCTTTTGTATAATTCAGTGCTTTGTCATCTGGCAAAACCAAGCCCTCTAGAAAATAGAAATGGAATACCTACTTTGAATGCTTCAGTTAAGACTTACTAGGTTTTTACTAACATCCTGAGTCCTGTATTTCTTCTCAAAAACATTTCCAGGACACAGACATGAGAACTTCCAGCACCTGTTCATAGGCTCCACTGCAGATCTTCCCTTTTCACAACTCGGCTCAGTTCTGGCCGGCTCCAACCCTGCACAGTGCAGATCTTGCAGGCCACCTGGAAAAAATGGAGGACTTACCTTTGTTTGACTTACATCCTTGTCTTCTGGGGCTTTAGTTTCCTGCAGGTCGTCCTTTTTTGGCCACGCCTTTTAGTTCATTAGGCAGTCCATTATTAGGCACTGGTTATTTTTAAGGATGCCCAGTCTTTTTATTTTGTATAAAAAAGAAAAAGAAAGCAGAATATCAGCCAGCTTCCATCAACCATTTCGTCCACCATTTTCCTTTTGCATATAACTCATCGGTTTTCAACTTTCTATAATGCATTTGGCCTATTTCATTTCTCCCGCAATGGCGAAAACTTAGATCCTCATTTCAAAAAGGAAGAACGAAAGGCTTAAAACCACAAATTTACGTCCTTTCTCATCTACAGCCAGTTAGCCAGTGAGATGGTTGCTTTCTGCTTAGCAGGACTTAAAATGGTTCCCAATGGTTCCCACATTCTGTGGACCAACTGGCTTTAAGTTCTCAAGATTGCTTATGAATAGAACCATTAGTAGCCGCAGGAAGCGCAGCTGGACATGGCGCTCTGTATGGCCAAAGTCATTCGTGATTCCACCTCCTAAGTTTGAAAAACAATAAAAGTTCTTTTAAAGACAAAAAGAGGGACGGCCCAGGTCTCCATAAGCAATTTCCAGGATTCCTGGGCCTTTTCCAGCTTTTCTCTTTCTATACGCTTGTTACTGTCCAGAACTGGGGTTTTTAATGCCAGTTTGAGGATTTGAGGATTTCTCCAGATATTCTAGAATTTGGGTGGCAGCTCTTGTCTACAAGTTGTCCAAGAAATAAACCATGTGCATACAGCCAGAAATGGTTCTATTTACTTTGGCATGTTTACTAGTTAGAATACAAACTAAAAAGAGGGGAATGTGGCAAAACTAGGAGCCAGAAAGGCAGTGCAATTAATGTAGGTTTCTCACTTCTAAGAATTAACAAGAAAAGTCCAGGAGAGGGCTGGGGATATGGCCTAGTGGCAAGAGCACTTGCCTCATATACTTGAAGCCCTGGGTTCGATTCTCCAGCACCACATATAAAGAAAATGGCCAGAAGTGGCGCTGTGACTCGTGGCAGAGTGCTAGCCTTGAGCAAAAAGAAGCCAGGGACAGTGCTCAGGCCCTGAGTCCAAGGCCCAGGACTGGCAAAAAAAAAAAAAAAAGTCCAGGAGAGAAGATCTGGGAGGAGCCCCATATTGTAATAGGATTCCACTAAACTGTTGGAGGCCCCACTCCTAATGGAGAGTCTTCCAACTTTCCTTTCATGGCTTTTCGTTCACCTTCAAATAAATTATCCTCTTTACCTTTCAAAAAATTTTACTAGAAAGAAAAGCAGCTGTTAAAAATTAATAAGAAAAGCCACAATACAGAACTCGTGGGGGCGGGGGGTGGGGCGGGGGGGTGGGGGTGGGGGTGGTATGTGGAAAAAAAATGCAGCAGTGAAGTGCACCGGACATGGATGAAAGTGAACTATGCAACTCGTGAGTGGAGAACAAGAAGGAGGGAATGGGAGAGAATGAGGGAAGGGAAGACTTATGTAGGAAAGGAAATGTACTCATTACTTGACTTATGTAATTGTAATCCCTCTATCACCTCTAAAACAACCACAAAGTAAAAATTTTTTTTAAAAGGAAAAGTGGCTGGGAATATGGCCTAGTGCTAAAGTGCTCGTCTCGTATACATAAGGCCCTGGGTTCAATTCCTCAGCACCACATATATAGAAAAAGCCAGAAGTGGCGCTGTGGCTCAAGTGGCAGAGTGCTAGCCTTGAGCAAAAAGAAGCCAGGGACAGTGCTCAGGAGCTGAGTTCAAGACCCAGGACTGGGAAAAATAAATAAATAAATAATAAAAAGAAGGAAAAAGAAACATCAGTCAGGCGCTGGTGGCTCACTCCTGTAACTCAGGAGGCTGAGACTGACATAGCCCTGCACACTTAAAAAGCTCAGGGACAGGGGCTGGGAATATGGCCTAGTGGCAAGAGAGCTTGTCTCACATACATGAAGCCCTGGGTTTGATTCCGCAGCACCACATATATAGAAAAAAAATAAAAAAGAAAAGCTCAGGGACAGGGTTGGGAATGTGGCTTGCTGGTAGAGTGCTTGCCAAGCATCCATGAAGCCCTGGATTGGATTCCTCAGCACCACATAAACAGAAAAAGCCAGAAGTTGGCGCTGTAGGTCAAATGATAGAGCGCTAGCCTTGAGCAAAAGAAGCTCAAGGACAGTGCCCTGACTTCTCAAGCCCAGTGGGGCTTGAAATAAAATAAAGGAAAAAAACATCAGATGAGACTTTTATTCCATACAGATACTCTGTTTAAACTTGTAGCTAAAATTCCTATTCTGACATGGACCTTTGACTCCTCAGATTCTCTGTTAGTTTATGAACCATTAGCACTGCAAAAGGTCAGGCTATGTATTCCCTCAACATTCCTCCATGTAGCAATTATAGATGTCTGTCTATTCAAAAATTAAGAATTATCCTTAATGTGAATATCAATTCACGTCCTCAAGAAAAAGAAAGAAAAGCTACAAGCATAATCTGGGAATTCTAGTAATTATTCAGCTCTGTTCTTGGAGAGGAAATAGAGCTGAGATACATAGAACTCTCACAGGGCTATGCTGACAGGAAGGATAGAATATACAGCTCTCTATAGCTCTTAAGTGTCCATCTCACTGTTCATACAAAGAAAAGGGAATACATTATTAGTTACTCATTGCAAGATTTCACCAGTGTACTGATTATTTTTAATCATTTGTTTTTCTTCTCTCCTTTCCAGATGTTCCCTAGAAAAACCTTGTTGCTTTGCAGTGTTAGTGACCTCTTCCCTTTGAGGATCTCTAGGTGGAGATGGGGCATGATGATCCTCCAAGGGAAAAGCTCATTATTACTCAGCAACAATGCTAGGTCCGCAGGTTTTAACTTAAGTTCCTGGGCCCAGATAGGAAGATGAAGACTCACAGATCCACATCAAGATGGGTAAGTGAAGCTGGGTACCCTAGCTACTTAGGAGGCTGAGATCTGAGGATCAAGGTACAAAGCTAGCCCAGGCAGAAAAGTCCCCATGAGACTCTTATTTCCAGCTAATCACTCACAAAACCAGAAGTGGCGCTGTGGCTCAATGTGGTAGAGTGCTAGGCTTGAGCAAAAGAGCTCCAGGGTAGCGCCCAGGCCGTCAGTTCAAGCTCCAGAACTTACAAAAAAAAAAAAAAAAAAAAAAAAAAGATGGGTAAGTACACCAAGTCCTAATGGTATAGGCCTTGTCCTGTACTCTTCATGAAGAGTTTGGTATTCACCAGGAGATGCTTTCATGATAGTAATCCTTGAAATGTTATCACTGATGAGAAAGACCCATGAACTATAGTGACTAACAACTTGTTAGACTCACCTAGAGCCAGTAGCCCTTGTAGATTTTCTATTGGTAAATGAGTGCCTCCCCAAAGGGTCCCCTTCTTTATCTCAAAGAGCAATGTTAGGGATTTGAAAACAGTGGCAGTCCTGAGCCAAGATAGTGTTATCTTGGCTGTGTGGTCTTAAAACACTTTATCTCTAGGTTTGTTTTTATGATCTCACTAATTTAGAAGGACCTCTAGTGGACAGGGGTTTTATTTTTTATTTTATTTATTTATTTATTTTTGGCCAGTCCTGGGGCTTGGACTCAGGGCCTGAGCACTGTCCCTGGCTTCTTTTTGCTCAAGGCTAGCACTCTGCCACTTGAGCCACAGCACCACATCTAGTCGTTTGCTATATATGTGGTGCTGGGGAATCGAACCCAGGGCTTCGTGTATACGAGGCAAGTATTCTTGCCACTAGGCCATATTACCAGCCCTGGACAGGGGTTTTAGACATAATCGCAGTCTTTAGCTGCAAATCTAAGGCTAGGACAGGTGACAGCTCCTCCATTGACTCCTCTGCTGTTTCCTGTGCAAGGAAATGGTATTTATTTGATCCCTGTGCCAAGTTTCTACTGCTTATTTAAGTCTTCCACGACTAACACAGTATTTCATACTTCTTTGATGGCATTTTACATGGTTTCTTGTGTTTGTCATAGCTCCATCTGCTGCTGAATCATTATCCTTCCCAAAGGAAGTGCAGAAAGCGGAATCTTCAGCAGGATCAAGAACTGAACATGACAGGACACGGGCTTGCCCACCTGAACATCAACATGTCTGGCAGACCACCATTTTAAAATAACAGAATGAAGTAAGTTGTTTATATTTCCATCCTTTGAGGCTTTCTGTTTGTTGGAGTTGGTATTGGATGGAGTGTGGTGGTCTAAATGGGAAATGGGAAAATGACCAGGCACCCATATTACCAACTGGATTCACTGAACCAGTCTAAAAGACATGGCAGTCTCCTTATGAGATGTGTTACACAGGGGCTTAGCCTCTACTTTGTCTTATTCTGTTTTTATCACATTCCATGCACTGCCATCTGCTGAAGCTTAAATACTGAGAAGCCTAAATGACAGTTTGGGCTTTCTGCTGAAAGAATGAGCCTTCATTTCCCATTGTGAAAGAATATATTTGTGGCTAAAATTTATGAGTGCAGTAGCTCATGCCTGTAATCCCAGTAACTCCAAAGGCAGAGATCAGGAAGAGTGAGGTTCTAGGCTGGCAGCAATAAGTTAGACCTCATCTCAGCAAAAATGCTGAACATGGTAGAACACGTATCTGCTGTGCCACAGTAACTATCAGCGTTCTGTTCACATAGCATGTTTTACTATATGGACCGAAGTCCAGGCTAGGCCAAGCAATTGAAGACTCTGCCTATAAATAAGTGCCTGGGTAGAGAGGGATTAGGTAGTAGTGGCTTAAGGTTTGGAATTTAAGCTCCAGAACTGTCAAAAAAGGGGGGAAAAAGTGTTTAGAGAAACCTAGACTCTAAAATTTTTCATTATAATTGTGAAGGGTGTGAATATCCTGTTTTCTAAAGAAAAAAAAACCCAAGCTAACAAAGGGCCCTTTGTTAAAATATCCATCCCACTGGGACATTCTAGTCATGGAATTTCTCGTACATAATGGTAGCAGAACGTTTAAATCTGCTACTCATTAGATATTGGAACTGGCAATCTAAAGCCTCTCATTAGACTTCTTTACCTGTAAAGTGGAAATGAATGAAAAGTGCTCAGTAATGCCTCACACATGGTCAGTAGCAGGTAACCGAAACCACTCACCCATTCTAGTTGCTGGCAAGTGGATAAGTTTTAGTTCTGCATAAAAGAACATTTCTTAGCTAAACATATGCATGTAAGCAAAGGAGCAATTGTACTGCTGGGGGGTCCTAATTATGTCGCTATTAATATTGATAGTAGTAGAGTGGTCCATAATCACTTATTGTAATTATTAATGGCACCTTTTTTTGTCTTCTTTTTTGTGCCTGTCTCAGGTCCCTCACTGTATGTTGTTTCTTGCAATTTTCGTCCTGCAGTTGTCAGTCCCGTTGCTTTTCCTCTTCTCTGCGTATCTGTTTCTTGCTTGAGTGGTCTTTTACTGTTTAAAGTATTTCTTACCTATTTCCATGTTTCCCTTGCTAATTTCTTCCATGCATGCCTTTATGAACCTACATGTGCCTTTCTCTGACCTGTGCACTGTCTGCTTTTGCTCTAAGTATGATGTACTTCTTTGTCTTCGATGTATGTTACTTTTGTCATTTGTTGCTACTCCTCTTAGCTCTTCTCTTCTGGCTTCTCCTTCATGACTCCTCTCTGGGTCACCTGCCATGTGCTTTCTTTCCCTTTTCTTACTGTGCCTGCCCTCATTTCTTTTTCTCTTTGTAATGTCTGCTTGTCTCTTTTCCTTTTCCTCTTTGTAAAGTGTGATTATTTGTCCCTCTGTTTCCTTCTTTTTGATAGTCTGGTTGTCTCTTTTCCTCTTTCTCTTTGTATTGTCTGGTTGTTTGTCCCTCTTCCTTCATTGTGATACAGTCTGCTTGTCTCTTCCATTTTCTCTTCGTAAAGTCTGTGTGTCCCTCTTTTTCTTCTTTGTGATGTCTGAGTGTCCCTCTTTTCCTTTCTCTAGTGATTTTTGGTTGTTCACTACCCTTTTCCTTCTTGTTGGTTAACATTTCACCTTCTAATTTTGGTTTTCTTCGTGTTTTTCTGCTCCTTAGCTCACATTTCTTGTGCATATATACCTTTTCTGCCTCTCTTGGGCTATTCTCTCTCTTTATTCCTCCTTTGGCCATCTTAATGTCTGCTGCTTGTGACTTCCTGTTTCAGCATTTTTGTTTGCTTATGTTTCTTCCTTCTTTGTTTTTCTTTGCTCACCTTTGGGTATTTCATTCTCTTGGTGAATGTGTGTTTTCTTTCCTCTCTCTATTTCATGTAATCTCTTGGATATTTCTTTGGCTAAGTGGCCGTGTGTGTATATCCTCTGTGACACACACGGGGTTTCCTAACCCCTTCCCAATAGGTACAGACAGTCAGCAATCAAAATAAGCACTGGAGAGCTGTTCATCATGCCAGGCCACCCTGTGAGATGATCCAAGACTACAACACTTCAGGACTGGAATTTAACTGATGACCTATGATGGGCAGAAGTTCGAAGGCTTAAATAAAAGAAGACAGAAGACTTGAGACTTGAGGACTCAGAGGGAGGCTTGAGACCTGAGGCCAACAGAGGCCTCAAGCCAAGATACACAGAAGGCTTGGCTGAGCTGAATGAAACACTCGAGTCTTAATTTCGACACAGAAGCCACAGGATAGAGCCTGTTTCTGTGTGGGACATGGAAAGCCTGAGGACCAAGACTTAGGACACAGGCCCAAGACTTGAGACAAACCCAAGGTTGTAGCTTGCAGAGACACAAATAAGACCCATGTCTCAAGCTTTCCTACATGGACAAATGATCTGAAAGAAACATCTCAAGCCTAAAGGCTAGTAGCTGGAGGGCCGAACTCGGGAAAGATAGAAATGCCAAGACCAAGGGGGAAATCTCAAGATGAGAACTCTAAACCCCAACTCTTCTACTCTAGGACATTATCAGTTCTCCCCTTCTAATTCTCTTATTCTCATTTGAGATGTACTTTTTTTATGTTGCTGTTTACCTTAAGTGCATATATCTTTAGACTGGCGATACTATGCACAGGCTGATTTTGAATCAGCTTTTATCCCTTCATTAAAGTTTTAGTGTCTGTAAATTTCCATTTTTCCTGACATCTGCTCCACCTGAGTGAGTCACAAAAACCAACCAATATCTAGCCTGAGTTTTGTTATTCCCCCAGGAGCAAGCCTTCATAGAGATCTGTATTCTCTAGACTCCCTACCTCAGAGGCCCCAGGCTCATGAGAAAGGCTGTTGGGGCAAAAAAAAAGGGCCAGGCTCTAGAAAGAATGTGAAGAGATGTTCCTGGCCAATGAGAAGAATTAGGCAAGACATAAACTGATACGGCACCCTCTGAGAAGCATTAGCCAGCATCACCTTCCTTCTTTGAGTCTGGGTGAGCAGGATTTCTGGGGTTGGGAATTTCTGGTGACCAAACAGCGACTAGACTTGGCCACAGAGTTATCATCTCTGATCTCCCTGCTCATAGTAGTGGTCAAATAATTTGGTAGATTGTTGGGTTTAACATCCACCTCTAGGCTTAAAGATGAGAGAACTTGGGACTAGTTAATAAATGGATTTAATGTTTTTCTTTGTTTTCCCCTCTTTATGAGGTTAGTTGATTTAAATGATTGGTAGTATGGATAAAATCACAAGAGATGAAAGTCAATAAAGTATGCTCAGTAGCATTATAATTAGCCATGCAGAGTGCCTTGTGCAATATACTTTGGGAAGCACTGTGTAAGTATGGAATCAGCTCCAAAATACTTTACACTTTGTAGGCCACATGGTCTCTGTTACATATTCTTGTTTATACATTTTCAAAAGGTGAAAATATTCTTAACTTGTGGATCTGTCCTGCTGCCCATAGATACCAAATTCTGATATAAAAATGCCAGAGAACATGTCTAAATAATATGAATTATGTTCTCTGTGTTTGTCTCTGAGCTGGGCACTAAGGATGCAATGTCTCTTTGTGCTCCTATTCAAGTGACAGGAAAAAAAAGTAATTTTGTGATCCTACTCAAGTGACATGAAGAGAAACAAATGAATGTGCTTTGTAGTAAACCATAAAGCACGAGAAATATTGTGAACTTCCATGCTGATGGATCAGTACTTATTACCCATTACATATGCTCTATGCTATGCACTGTGGATTTTAAAAGCATTAATGTATCGATCACACTGATGAAGTAATAAGAGTGGATAAATTCAATAAAACACATACTGAGCCATATCTCCAACCCTATGCTATGAAAAAAGTTTTTTAAAAGTATCATGAATAACAAAGTGCTTTTAAAAAAAAAGTAGTAGTGAGGGTTCAATAAGAGAAATTTGTATATGTTTTTACTTCTCTGATGATTTGGAAAAAAAATAGTATTCCAGGTAACAGAAAAGAAACATCAAGCTGCTTTTAAAGTATGAAAAACAGAAATACAAGGGATTAAGCTATTATGATCAATGATAATGTGCCACATAACATGCTAGATATTAGAGATACCAAAAGGACTTCAATAATTTTTTTTTTTTACTCCTGGCATATGTCTATAATCCTAGCTACCTACAGGAAATGGAGATTGAGAAGGCTTTCGTTCTAAGCCTTCAAAAAGTTAATGAGATCTCATGTCAACTTACAAGCCAGAGGGGTGATGGTCATGCCTGTGTGTAAAAGCAGAGGTAGGATTGTGGTCTGACGCCAGCCCTGAGCCAAACCATGAGATCCTATATGAGAAATAACTGAAACAAAAAAAGAGGTGGAAGCATGGCTCAAAGAAATGGTAGAATACATACCTAGCAAGCACAAGGCCCTGAATCCAAACCCCAGTCTGCCCCCCCCCCCACCAAAAATTCAGAAAGTAGCACATAGTAAAGTGCTTTGTAAACTAGAGAAAGCACCATGCAGACATTAAGGAGCTGTTGACAAATGAATATTAAAAGCACCTCTCACATACCAGGTATTGTTTTGGGTACATAGAAATCCAAGATAACTTCTATATAATGAGGAAGTTTATGCTCTGTATTTTGGCATAAGGAATGAGATGATGCTTACTTCTTGAAGTTAACACATTACTGGTGAGGTTCAAGTAATATCAGAAAAACACTTGCCCAGGTAACAGAGCAAGGAGAAATAAAGGAGAACATGTTCTCAAACTGTAAATTACTATGTATATAAGTAAAGCTGCCTGTATTCATTGTCTCGAATTTCTCTGCATTGGCTCCTTGAAGCACAATGAGAAGGAGAGCATACAAGCTGCGTGTTGTACATGCCTGCTATCCCACCACTTGGGAAGCTAAAGCAGGAGCAGCAACACTTGAGCCTAAAAATGTGACGCCAACCTGGGCAACATAATGAGACCTCATCTTCAGAGAATTTTTCAAGTTATACTAAGTAAGAAACTAAATACTTATTGATGAATGATTCAATACTGATTGCCTTACATGTGAACCCACTCATCTGGGCACATTAGAAACACAGATTTCTGTGGCCCCAGCTTAGACAATTTAGCCTTTTGTGAATGCTAAATAACTATTAAATCTAACTTGATCTTCTCATTTGGTGCCAAGTGTAAGGTTTATGAAGTTGTATCACACTTAGCACACTATGCAAATAGAGTAAACAACATTAAAGACCGTTGAAACTGAATATAATGTGCAAAGCATTCAATGTCTGATAAGTGTAAGAGTGGGTGGCAGCCATCCGTCATGTTCCAGTGTCCTTGCTAGGCACTGAGATACAAAGCAGAACATAATATGTGACAAATTAATTTATAATTTAAACTGTCCTACACACATAAGCAGTAACTGCAGAATGAACTCCACCCCAGAGATAACAACCTGGGGATATAAAAATTCGTTATTGTTACTATTGTACCTTCAACAGACCTGAGTATGGGTTGATAAAGCCTACAGTCCTACCCACACAGGAATTGTCTGTTGGCTTGAGCAGTGAACACCTCCAATGAGGTTTACCACTGCATACCGTTGGAGAAAATTATTTCTCATTACAAAGTGCTTACAGGAGAAAATGAAGAAATGTGACAACCAGTCCACTTGGCCACTTCTAAGACAAGGAGGAAATGGAGTTCTCTGGGACATTGGGTTAAAGGTTGGCTAAGTGGAGTCCCCTGTCTAGAGCAAGCCTTGCTCCATGGATTAACAGACATGGAAGTTAAAAAAGAAAAGCAAGGTGTGGTGTTTTTTTTCACCCAGTTTCCTAACTGTTGAATGCTGATGATGGAGGTGAGTGAGAACCATCTTAGCCTGGCTTAAAAGTCAGTAAAGGAGTAAAAACAGTGGGCTCAGGTTTGTGTTTTTATGAGGCCCAGAGTTCGATCCCCATTACCACCAAATAAACAAAACCCTTAGAGGTTCCTGGTGGTTTCATATTCTCTAGGCCACAAGGGGGCAGACTTGGAGCATACTAACATAATGAAGCAACTGTGCTTACCTCATGGCAGCTAAGAAGCAGAGATAGGAAGGGTGCAAGGCACCCAAGGACATGGCCCAGATGACCCATTTCCTCCAATTAGCCCCCAGTGCCTCTTAAAATAGCAGGGGTCTAAGCCCTCAACACAGGAGCCTGTGGAGAACATTTACTTTTCAACTCTTAACAAGGCATCTTTGATGTATGCCATACTAGTCCTAAATAAGAACCATACAGACCTAGTGTGGTAGAATATTACTGACCACATCTTTTAGATACATTTCATTTTTTAGAGACAAGTATATGTTATGAAGCTCAGGCTGGCCTTGAATTCATAATCCTCCTGCCTCAGCCTCCTAAGTGCTGGGGTTTCAGCATGCACCACTACTCTAGGCTTATAAAATATCTTTGATTTAATCATGGAGTAAATATATTTGTTCATTATAAGGTATTAGTGCTTGAGGACTTAGTCAAGTAGGTCTGGTTCAGAGGACCCATTGGCTTGCCTTGGATATTATAAAGCTGAAGAAAAAAGGCAAGATTCATTCCACCAAAAATGGAGACATTTCCAATGCTCCAGAGGTCACTTGCTCATTGGCCTACAATGAAAGCCACAAGAAATCTTGAAGGGCTCAAAAGTTTGTCCTTTGATTCATTCATGATTTTCTAATAGTTAAATGGTTTCAGAGGAGAATCAAGATAAAAATTGATTAAAGGTATTTCCTCATTGCCTGACTTAGACCAGAAGGCACTTGAGCATTAAGAAACCATTTTACATATTTGCTGTATTTAGTAAAAATATATTAAATCTGAATAAAGTGCTATTCTTCAATGCTGATGAGAATGAATAAACTTAAAAGACCTAACACTCAAAGCACTTTATCTTAGTAGCTTATGGCAGAAACACAAGAATACATTAATAAGATTCTACAGTTTTCTCTTTAGTTGAAACCACTTAGCAAGAGCTGTCATATGACAGACAGAAGGAGCAAGTAAACAGAGTACCTTCTCTTTGGCATGCTTGTGAGAATTAGCACTTCCTTGTTTTTCATGTATGTAAATATTGCTGGTGATGCTACATGCTAAATGGATCTGTTCCAAAAGACAACCTCATTTAGAGATATGATGAAAAAGCAATAAACTTATGTATAAAACGTCTGCTTATGAATTGGCTCAGACACTACAACACAGGAAGGTTTACTATTTATTAATTCCTTCATCCATTTCATAAATATATTTATGAACCTATTGTATAGAAGATCCTTAGGTTCTCAGTGGACCCCAGAGGCATGGAAAAAAATGCATACATTCCTAGAGTGCTTCTGAAGCTTTCCTTTGAATCAGTTTTGTGGTGATCTTAGTCCCAAATAACACTGTACAGTTGAATTCCTAACTCCTACCATTCTGGCCACTACAATGAGCAGGCTTGAAACTTGGTCCTTAAGTTGCTGGAACTCTGAATAACTGACACTTCATTTTCCTAGCCCTTGCCTCATTTTACCCATGATTATGACCACTGTTGGGCAGGAAGGATGACAGCCAACGAATTCCCCAACCCCAGTCTCATCAGCCCCAGCTGTGGATAACCACCTATACTTGAGCCACAGCTGTTTTCTGAAGTGCATTCACAAACCTTCACCCTGTAAGACTCACACGTATACACCGTGTGAGGAGATCTCAGACAGTACAGAGTGAGGCAGAGGCAGACATAATTTCACTTGGAATAGCCGCTCAATTTATACCATAGAAAGGTTCACCTGTCAAAATCTACTGAAGAAGTGGCAGTGGAGGGCACAAAACCACATTCTTTACCATGCTTGCTTAAAATTTAAGAATAATAAAATTGGAAATAATTGGCAAAAATGAGGAAAAAACCACCAAAATTAAAACAAAACAGAAAAAACACAAAGAAACAAGCAAAATGCCTTGTAAATATGGAGCTGACAGGGCTTCAACCTTTTCCACTTTTATTCACTCGCAGAGGGTGGGCCAGGAGGAGAGTGAAGGAAAAGGTTCAGCCTGTCTCTCTAAGGCTGGCTTGCCTGGACTCCCTTGTTTTTAACCAAATTACTGGCTTCAGGCCTAACTTGGGATTGCTTTAAGTTTAATGCAGTTCCGATAACCAATCATGGCTGAGATGTGGTGTTGATTTAAGTTTTCTAAGGAATAAGTATTGGAATGGCTATCAACTAAACCATGGGTTAGGTACGAATGAAATTTGTTAACTGAACCGATGTAACCTATATGATAAGGAATGCTCCAGTCACAATATGTGGCAGTAAAAGATCTCATTTGTTGTAGTTTATACATCAAGCATCTGAACAACAATTTGGCAAGCCAATAGCGATCTCCTATTATAAATGGAGAAGGAAATTTTTTAAAAATGGCAAAGTAATGGTGGAGGGTGCAAGGTTGAAGCCGACGTGGGGACATTTTCTACTTTTAACTATGTGTATTTTTAAGTAGGCTCCAGCTTAAGTATTAATAATGTGTGGCTGGACTCAATAGCACCCCTTCATTCAGGTAGGGGTAGGGATGCTCTACTGGAAAGTAGGAAGGAGAATAACTACAAAGCCTTCCTTTCACAGTTTCTGCCATCGCCACCATTACTGGTTGAACAAGAATCTGAGAACATTCTATCAGCATCTGCTTTGTTCCCAGTAAACAGATCTGCTTTTAAAGGAAATGGCTTCATCTCCATCTACGGCAAAAAGGAATCTTGGCCAAAATGCTAAAAGGAATGGAAGACAAATGTGAACTGATGTGAAATGCAGACTGCTGGATTTGGGGTGTCTTAAAAACTGAAAAGCCTTGTTCAACTAGGATGATCACCATACAGAGTCATTTGCATGTCACTAGTGAGGCACACTGGGAACTTTGTTAAATAAAATGTTCTGTTTTGGAAAGTTTGCATTTCTATGTGGTAAATTCTACTCCAGCCTCTTTCTCAGCACTATTTAATTTAGGATTTTTTCCTTCTTTCTTTCCTTTCCTTTCCTCCCTCTCTCTTTCTCTGTTAAATACTTTTAAATCATCCTGCTTGGAAGGATGATCTGAGATCTGATTTCTTGTAGTTTCACTTGCTATGGTAAAAGATCCCAAGAACACAGCCCAACCAAAACAATGTGATAGGCCCCATATTACTTAGGTCAAGAATTGTATAAGAGTAAGCCTAAGTAAACAAGGTTGTGGGAATGGGGAAGCTTGCCTGAGGGACAAACAGTAAGCGATTCAAGAAACCCTGTCCTAGAGCAGGAATCTTTGGTGTTTCTAGAATTCTGAATGACTACACACCCAAAGAGTAGATTGGTGACTTTGTAGACCTACAAACCAGCAGCTTTTTACAGAAAATGAGTTTTCACGACTTTGTTGGAAAGAGGCAGCTTGCTTCCAGAGAAAAGCCTGAAGCAACCACTGGCCAGGTAATAATTCAGTACACATACCTTTTTTTTTTTTTCCCCCAGTCCTGGGGCATGGATTCAGGGCCAGGGCACTGTTCCTGGCTTCTTTTTGCTCATGGCTAGCACTCTACCACTTGAGCCACAGTGCCACTTCTGGCTTTTTCTGTTTATGTGGTACTGAGGAATGGGGCCCAGGGCTTCATGCATGCTAGGCATGCTACCACTAAACCACATTCCCAGCCTGAGTACACATACTTTTAAAACATACCTGAATGGGGCTGGGAATATGGCCTAGCGGCAAGAGTGCTTGCCTCGTATACATGAGGCCCTGGGTTCGATTCCTCAGCACCACATATACAGAAAATGGCCAGAAGTGGCGCTGTGGCTCAAGTGGCAGAGTGCTAGCCTTGAGAAAAAAAGAAGCCAGGGACAGTGCTCAGGCCCTCAGTTCACGGCCTAGGACTGGCCAAAAAAAAAAAACAAAAAAAAAACATACCTGAAGAACTCCTGGCATACATGTTACAAGAAAATCTCTTCATAAGTGAGAAATGTCTGAGGTGATAAAATTGACAGTACCCTGAGGTGTTGCCTCTGAGCTGGGGTGCTCTTAGGTAGCCTTTACTGTTTACTTCCACTCCCCTGCAAGTCTTATATATGAGACAGGAAAATCCATGTAGAGCAATGGGCATAAGTGAAGAGAGTCCTTCCTAAAGTTATTCTTTAGTGTTATAAAGGACCTGACTAGTGGTTCTCATTGCCTAGTCCTGTATGTTTGTTGAGTACTTAGAATGTAGCAAGTCCAAATAGAGATGCATTCTAAGTATACCAAACGTATGGTACTGAACTGACAAGAGAAAGACAGCGTAATACTCTAAGGTTCGCTGGAAAAGAAACCCACCACATGGTTGAGGAGAAAGGGCTTTATTGGGGGCAGAGCAAACTGCCAGCCCACCCAAATAGAGGGAGGCATGGGGAGACAAAGGGGGAGGGAGAAAAGAAAAACAGCAAAAGAAAATAAAGGGGGGGGGACGACTCAGGTTGAGCCAGATTATAGAGGGAAAGGAGGATTGTAGAGGGAAAGGCAGAGATATGGCCAGGTGAATTGGATGTGACCTCAGGGACGGAGAAGGTAACTGCCTACAGGTGTGCCAATTACCTAGGTAACACAGGTACTGGGCATAAACTTAAACAGGCAGGGGGCATCTGCATGGAGCACTCCTGGGGGTAGACCTTACAAAGTAGAGGGGGAAACTGGCTCTGGTGCTCATGCCTGTAATCCTAACTACTCTAGAGGCTGAGATCTAAGGAACATGGGTCAAAGCCAGCCTGGGCAGAAAAGTCCATGAGACTCTTATCTCCAGTAAACTCAGAAAAAGCTGTAAGTGGTGCTGTGGCTCAAGGGGTAGAGTGCGAGCCTTGAGCACAAAGAGGCTCAGGGACAATGCCTAGACACTAAATTCAAGCCCCATGACTGGCAGAAAAAAGGGGGCGGGGAGTGGTAGAGCATTAGCCATGAGCACAAAAGCTCTGGGACAGTGCCCAGGCCCTGAGTTCAAGCCCCATGACCAACAAGAAGAAAAAAAGTAGGCCGGGAGGAAACAGTTGCATTTGAGCAGCACTGCTAGTGCTTAACTACCTAGAGAAGACTTATCACTTTGGGAACTCAGTGGTTAAGACAGAAAGGTCTTAAAGTGGACTTAGTAGGTAAAATGGAAAAAAGAACTACTCTCTTTTTTTCAAAGAAAGAAGCATGCATGTTCTAATACCAAAGAGTAGGTAGAGTAGGTTGTTAGGGATGATCTTTGAGTGGACTCTAATAATATTTTTCAAAGAAACATATACTCCCCACCCCATGCCTCTTCCTTGCAGGTATTATTAATAACAAATGATTCTGAAAATATTCAGGTAGCCCAACCACAGTATGAAAATGGAAGAGTTGAAATAGAATGAAGTAGCAATGAACTATGTGGCCCTCCCTCACCCCCCAATTCCCAGGGATATTTGACAATATTGATGCTGGATGTTAAGCTACTCAGGAGGCTAAGATTTGAGGATCACAGTTTGAAGCCAGAAAACTGGAAGTGGGGATGTGGCTCAAAGTGGAAGAGTGCTAGTCTTGATCAAGAAAGCTCAGAGACATCACCCAGGCACTGAGTTCAAGCCCCATGACGGACAAGATAAGAGGAAGGAAGGAAGGAAGGAAGGAAGGAAGGAAGGAAGGAAGGAAGGAAGGAAGGAAGGAAGGAAGGAAGGAAGGAAGGAAGGAAGGAAGGAAGGAAGGAAGGAAGGAAGGAAGGAAGGAAGGAAGGAAGGAAGGAAGGAAGGAAGGAAGGAAGGAAGGAAGGAAGGAAGGAAGGAAGGAAGGAAGGAAGGAAGGGAAATGAAGAAAGGAAGGAAGAAAGAAAGAGAAAAAAGAGAAAGGAAGAAAGAACAAAAGAAAAGCTACTGTTACTACATAGATAATTCTGTTGGCATTAAGTGGTTCTACTCTCACTGCAGTTAAATTCCACAGACCACCGCTGTAGGGCAGTATTAGCTGCGTAATTTCCATTACAATAGCATATATAAATGCACATAATAAAGATGGGATGCCTTGGAAGCCTGCAGGAAATGACTAGCTCAATGGCCCAGCCTAAAAGTAACTGAGCCTGATTCCTATACTAGTACTTTCCTCAGCAACTGTCCTTATAGTTTCTTTTATAAGGAAGAGGTAAGTAAGCTCGTGTAAAAAAAGTTTGGATTGTAAGCAGTTTCTAGTTAGAATCTCCACTTAATCCTGAGGTGGGGTAACTGCTCAAATAGTTCTAGTCTTGCCAACAGACCATAGAGAGAATAATGTCTCAGCTGGGTGCTGATGGCTCACATCTACAATCCTAGCTGCTCAGGAGGCTAAGATGGGGTTCAAAGCCAGCCCAGGTAAGAAAGTCCTTGAGACTCTTGTCTCCAATTAACTACCAAAAAACTAGAAGTAGAGCTATGGCTCCAAGTAGTAGAGTACACTAGCCTTGAGTTCAAGCCCGATGACCAACATTAAAAAAAAAAAAAAGATGTCTCACCCAAAGTCAATTTCTTTCGTGCCAATAGTGGGGAAAGAGAAAGGAGCCAATGAAAAATGGAAAAGCCTCTTCTGGCACCAGGTTAGCAAGAAGGGATAGCTACATATTGCAATCAAGTGTTTGCTTTGATAATCATTTAACATTTTTTGGAAAATAAGAACTAGCAGTCGTGTGCTTCTAATAGCAAATCTATATCAAGGCAGTGAGGGGACTTCATAATAACATAATGAACCCAAAACATTTTTTTTTTTTTTTTTTTTGGCCAGTCCTGGGCCTTGGACTCAGGGCCTGAGCACTGTCCCTGGCTTCTTCCCGCTCAAGGCTAGCACTCTGCCACTTGAGCCACAGCGCCACTTCTGGCCGTTTTCTGTATATGTGGTGCTGGGGAATCGAACCTAGGGCCTCGTGTATCCGAGGCAGGCACTCTTGCCACTAGGCTATATCCCCAGCCCCCCAAAACATTTTTGTCACTAGAGAACAAAGCAACACAAACACAGGACATGCTATTTGAGCATATGCCTAATGTAGAAATAGTGACCTATCACCAACAGGCTAAAAGCAGACTTGTAAGCAGCCAGGATCATTATGCAAATTTTTATTTACATAAAAATGTATGTCCTGAAGACCTCACAGTAAAATGCATACTTTAATAGCTTAGTCAGCCTGGCTCACACCTGTAATCTTAGCTAATAAGGAGGCTGAGATCTGAGGATCATGGTTTGAAGCCAGCATGGGCAGAAATGTCCCTATGAGACTCTAATGTTTTTACTGTTATTTTGTACCAGTACTAGGGCTTGAACTCAGGGTCTGGACATTGTCCATTCCCTTTTTTTTTTTTCCTTTTGCCAGTCCTAGGCCTTGAACTCAGGGCCTGAGCACTGTCCCTGGCTTCTTTTTGCTCAAGGCTAGCACTCTGCCACTTGAGCCACAGTGCCACTTCTGGCCATTTTCTATATATGTGGTGCTGAGGAATCGAACCCAGGGCTTCATGTATATGAGGCAAGCACTCTTGCCACTAGGCCATATTCCCAGCCCCCTATGAGACTCTTTTCTCCAATTAACCACTCAAAAACCAGAAGTGGTGCTGTGGCTCAAAGTGGTAAAGCTAGCCTTGGGCAAAAGAACTCAGGGACAGCACCTACACCCCTACTTCAAGCCCCACACCAGACCCCCCCCAAAAAAAATCACAACCTGTCATGATAACTAAAATTTGAACCATGAAATGTCATGCATTCTTAAACTGCAAAGACAATCTGAGTTTTTATTACTTATATGAACATTGACCACTTTATTATGAAATAATCATTTATTATTATGTGCATTTACATGTAATGCTGTGGGATATAAATGTATGTTTTTATATATTTACTACTTTAAAGGAGATTTTCTAGACTATTAATTCCATGAAGACTTCAATAGATGGCTCTATTTACATTTATTGACACACAGTAGATAGATGTTGTATGAAGAGAAAAAAAAGATCCTTGCTGGGCACTGGTGGCTCATGCCTATAATCCTAGCTAGTCTGGAAGCTGTGATCTGACGCTGGTGTCTCAAAGCCAGCTTAAGCAGGAAATTGTGACTCTTATCTCTAATTAACCACCAAAAAAAAGCCAGAAGCAGAGGTATGGCTCAAGTGGTAGAGACCTAGCCTTGAGCATTAAAAGCTAAGGGACAGCACCCAGGCTGAATTTAAGCCCCAGTAAGTCTCAGTCTCTCTCTCTCTCTCTCTCTCTCTCTCTCTCTCTCTCTCTCTCTCTCTCTCTCTCTCTCTCTCTCTCTCTCCACCACCACCACCACCACCAAAAAACCCCCACACCACCACCACCAAAAAAAACACAACCACAGAAAACACACCCAAACGACCTCCCTCCCCCACCCACCAACCCCTGCGGCGCCCCCCCCCTTCAGGAATGCCAATAACAGGATATGGAAACAAGTCTATGGCCTTGTATTTTCAGAAATGTAGTTAAGCAAAAAACCTCATTATTTTATCAAACCCGGAACTCATCAAGATAGCAAGAAACTGCAAAGCCAAATGCAAATTTTGCACTGCCAATCACAAGTAAATTCACACACTACATGCAAACGGTCATAGTCCTTACATTCTTTCCCACACAGAAACTTCAGCCATACTTTCCATTGATTATTATTTGGTGGCCTTGGGACACCAAATAATAGTTAAAGGACTCTACCTTCAAGGAGAAAGTGGCCAGGTGCCAGTAGCTTACATCCGTAATCCTAGCTACTCAGGAAGCTGAGATTGAGGATCATGGTTCAAAGCCAGCCCAGGTAGGAAAGTCCTTGTGACTCTCATCTCCAATTAACCTAAAAAGAAACTGGAAGTGATACTGTGACTCAAAGAGATAGAGCACTAGCCTTGAGCAAAAGAGCTCAGGGAAAGTGCCCAGGCCCTGAGTTCAAGTCCCACAACTAACCACCACCACCACCACCACAAGAACAACAACAAAAAAAAACCGGATAAAGTGTCCTTCACATTCCCATTAAGTGACTTCTCCTAAAAGGCAGTGCCTAATTATCTTTTTTTTTTTTTTAATCAGTGCTGGGGATAAAACCCAGGGCCTCACTGAAGCTAGGCTTAATGCTATACCACTGAGTTACATCCCTAGACTAATATACACACCATCCCCCTTATTTGTTTGTTTATTTATTTTTGTCAGTCTTGGGGCTTGTACTTGGGGCCTGCATGGGGTCCCCCTCAGCCCTTTATTTACTCAAGGCTCTATCACTTTGGGCCACAGAGCCACTTGTGATTTTCTGGTGGTTAACTGGAGGTAAGAGTCTCAGATTTTGTGGCCTGGGCTGGTTTTGAACCATAATCCTCAGATCTCTGTCTCCTGAGTAGCTAGGACTATAGGCATGAGACACCAGTGCCCAATTCAACTGCCTAATATTTAAAGCAATATCCCAAAATGTCACGGTCCAATACAGAAGCCACTAACTATATATGTCTATTGTGCCCTTAAAATGTGGCTTAAAGGGCTGGGAATATGGCTTAGTGGTAGAGTTCTTGCCTCACATACATGAAGCCCTGGGTTCAATTCCTCAGCACCACATATGTAGAAAAGGCCAAAAGGGGCGCTGTGGCTCAAGTGGCAGAGTGCTAGCATTGAGCAAAAAGGAAGCCAGGGGCAGTACTCAGGCTCTGAGTTCAAGCCCGAGCACTGGAAAAAAAAAAAGGCTTAAAGTTGAAATTGAGATGCACTTTATAAAGGTAACAGATACTGAATTTATGAAAATGTAATTGTCAAACTGGGAATGTGGCTTAGTAGTAGAGTGCTTGCCTAGTATGAATGAAACCCTGGATTTGAGTCCTCATAAATAAAAAAAAGCCAGAAGTGGCACTGTGGTTCAAGAGGTAGAGTGCTAGCCTTGAGCAAAAGAAGCTCAAGGATAAGGCCCAGGCCCTGAGTTCAAGCCAAGACTGGCAAAAAATAAACAAGTAAAACATAGTTGTTATATAGTATTGTTTGCTTATATTGATTTAGTATATATTATTAAAATATTAGAAGAAACAAAACATTACTTGGAAACTGGCTCTTGACTTATTTTTATACACTGCATAAGCTAACAATGGTTAATCTAGTTCTAAATTCTTTTTCTCATAAGGTAATCTTCATTAACTTAGTTACTTTTTCTTTCTTTTTTTTTTGGGGGGGGGGCAGTCCTGGGCCTTGGACTCAGGGCCTGAGCACTGTCCCTGGCTTCCTTTTTTTTTTAATTATTATTTTTTTTTATTAATTGAACATAAATTTTTTTACAAGGTGTTGTGCAAAGAGGGTGCAGTTACATAGTAGGGCAGTGTGTACATTTCTTGTGATATCTTACAACCAGTTTTTCCATCCCTTGTCTAGGTCAGGTAGACACATATGCAATATACAAGGTATCAAGAACATATACAGTGTTCACAGACTTGGTCTCTACTGTCTCTCCGTCTCCCTTTGTTAACAGTCATATATCAGGGAGATCATGCCCCTTTGTTTTCTGTGTTCTAGGCTTGTCTCACTCAACATTATTTGTTCGAGTTCTGACCATTTCCCTGCGAATAACAATATTTCACCATTCCTAATCGCTATGTAGTATTCCATTGTGTATAAGTACCATATTTTTTGGATCCATTCGTCTGTGGAGGGGCATCTGGGTTGTTTCCATATTTTGGCTATTGTGAATTGTGCCTGGCTTCCTTTTTGCTCAAGGCTAGCACTCTGCCACTTGAGCCACAGCGCCACTTCTGGCCGTTTTCTGTATATGTGGTGCTGGGGAATCGAACCCAGGGCCTCATGTATACGAGGCAAGCTCTCTTGCCACCAGGCCATATCCCCAGCCCCAACTTAGTTACTTTTTATCCAACATTAGTGGTTTGCTAAAAAAATTTTGCAAAATAAAAAAATCTACTTGTGGTTAAAATATAGTTGCCCAGATAGACATGCATGCATAAACATATATACACATAGAAATATATCTACTATATACATATATCTGTATATATGGATATATGCCACCTTCATTTTCATCACCTTCAATCATAACAGAATGCCCTCAGTAATTTGTGTGGGTGTGTGCACATGCACCAGTACTAGGATTTGAATTCAGGGCCTCAAGCTCTGAGCATGGCTTTTTTGTTCAAGACAGATAGATGCTCTACCACTTGAGCCACAGCTCCACTTCTGGCTTTTTTATTTCTAAAAATTTCCCCAACATTGTTAGAACAAAAACTTAGGGCTAGGAATATGGCTTAGTGGTAGACTGCTTGCCTCGCGTACCTGAAGCCCTGGGTTCCATTCCTCAGCACCACATATATAGAAAAAGCCAGAAGTGGCGTTGTGGCTCAAATGGCAGAGTGCTAGCCTTGAGGAAAAAGAAGACAGAGACAATGCTCAGGCCCCGAGTCCAAGCCCCAGGACTGGCAAAAAAAAAAAAAAAAGAAGAAGAAAAGTTTGTATCTTACCAAATTTCAGTTTCCACAAACAAAATTTATTGGCAAACAACCCTAGTCAATAGCACATGGCTGGTTTTGTGTTAAAACAGTATAGCTGGATAATTGTGACAGAGCACATGTGGACTGCAAAGCCTGTAACTAGTCATTCTCAACCCAGGGCAACTTTTCCCCAGAAGACATTTAGCAATTGCAGGGAAAATTTCTTTGAAGTCAAGGATGTTTCTAAACACTTTACAACACACAGACTTACAGAGTAGGCCTACTCTAGCTCTTTTCAGAAAAAAGTTTTCCAGCCCATGGTCAAAAACTCATTCTAGCCCGCTGCCAGGAGGCTGACATCTGAAGATTGTAGTTTGAAGCCACCCTGGGCAAGAAAGTCCATTAGACACTTTACCTCCAATTAAGCACAAAAAAGCTGGAATTAGACCTATGGTTCAAGTGGGAAAGCTCAGAGACAGTGCTCAGGCTGTAAGTTCAAGCCCCAGGACCAGGAAAAAAAGTATATGTTAATATGAATAAATATCTGTATTGATATACACATACATAAGTAGGACTATTAAGTAGTATATATCTTTCGCCTCCAGATTGGAAGCTCAGGGAGCTCTAAGTAAATACTGGCTTTTGGCTTAATCACTATGCATACTCCACACATTCTCTCTGCATACCTTTCCATTGTTTAAAAAAATACTTTCCCTTTTCTCTTTCATCCCATAGAAGAGATGCTGAAAAAAGTTCTTTCAGGATTTCCTGTGTTTTGCACCACTATTTCTTTCCTAAATTTTTCAACTCTGTTGAAAATGTTTTGATTAAAGAATGGACTCCCTATACTCAGGGAAAGCAGCTTACTAGGTGCTGTCGACGTATTTTTTTCCACTGTGTTCACTTCCTTTTAATTGTTATTATTATTATTTTCTTTTGCCAGTCCTGGGGCTTGGACTTGGGGCCTGAGCACTGTCCCTGGCTTCTTTTTGCTCAAAGCTAGCAGTCTACCACTTGAGCCACAGCGCCACTTCTGGCTTTTTCGCTATATGTGGTGCTGAGGAATAGAACCCAGGGCTTCATGTATGCAATGCAAGCACTCTACCACTAGGCCATATTCCCAGCTCCCTTTTAATTATTTTAATAGATATGTTCCACTTACAAAGGTACATCCTGTTGTTGAAAACAGGGAATATTTGATAAACGAATTTAAAAAATCGATGCCTCCCATAATTCCATCAGCCAGAGACACAGAAGTATTTTAGCAGATTTTTACATACTTTTGAAACTCCTGCTTCTCTCTCTTGATTTCTGTGATAGCTTTCCAGTGGTTTACCTTCAACCTTCCTGGGCTTTTACTGGAAGGATTTACCACTATATTTCTAGCCAAAAGTATGTTGATAACAGAAGCTTTATCTTTACCATAACAGAATTAAAGAAATAGTTTCTTATACTATAATAAAAGGGATAAATATGAGGAACAAAGAACTGGTCAAAATGTAGGGACACAAAGCAACATTCCTTCAAAACCACTTGTACACGATTACATATTTTCCAAATTCAGTCAAGGAGGAGTTGAGGCCATATTCTGCCTAGATGCCAGAACTTTGACTATACTTTGCATTCTACTATTTACACTATGTTTTATGGGGCTTTGAAAACAGCCTCCAGCAAGCTGAGCTCACCTGGCTCACCCCATAATCCTAGCTACTCAGGAGGGTTGAGGAGTTTGAAGTCAGCTGTGACTCTTATCTCCAATTAACCGCCCGAAAACTGGACATGGCACTAAGGCTCAAAATGGTACAGCACTAGCCTTGAGCAGGGACAGTGCCTAGGTCTTTAGTTCAAGTCATATGACAAACAAAAAATAAAAACCCGTCCAACAGGTTACTTACTTTTTAGGTAGTGCCTGCCTGTGGTTGCTGATCCACAAGGGGTCTAACAATTGCAGCGAACGCCATTTTAAGATACTCAGATACCTTCTCCATTTTGTTTGTGTGGGTCTAGACTTTTTTTTAAAAGCATTCTGCATTAAGGACAAAGCTAAAATAATCAGGTGTGATTTTTTTCACTCGCTAGTTTGCTGTGATAGACTGTATAACTTCTGGTTGCCTCACATCTCTCACTAGGTAATAATAGATTCATTGTGTTCTCTTCAGAATTCGTATGTTAAACCCCTCACCCAAAGATGAATGTATTTATCAAGAATACAAAACGGAGTGCAAGATGGTGGCTCAGGCGTGGCATCCTGGCTGCTCGTGGGGCTGAAATTTGAGGATGGCGATTTGAAGCCAGCCCGGGCAGGAAAGTCCATGAGCCTGGTCCCTACAATTCACTTCCAGGCAACCGGAAGTGGCGCTGCGGCTCCAAGCGCTAGTTTTAGGGGGAAAGAGCTGGGCACCAGCGCGCCCTGAGCCCCCACGACCAACGCAATAAAGACGTATATAAATCAAGAATCTTAAAAACAAAAGTTCAATTTAAAAAATACAAATAAGCGTTCCCCAGGTGGGCTCACTCCGGAGCTGGAGACAGCGTTCCGGTGTGTGCGGGTGATATCTAGAAACAGGAGCCACCAGCATCTGCCCGGGTGCGCGTGGAAGTAGTAAGTCCCATAGGAAGCTCTTAAACATGGCGCCCACGCGTGCCCCGCGGCCAGTGCAGCTGGTGCGGGTTCCCCAAGCTAGGGCGGGAAAGTGAAAAAAAGGAGGGAGCGCAGTGAATGCTCATCCCCGTGGACGTGAGTGGGACTCCCACGAGAAGAGGAGCGGGGGTCCAAAGCAGTGATCATGCGTGGGAATGTCCCGTAGAAACCAGGGCGCCCGCAAGTTTGGAAGGCTGGGCGGCGACCGAAGGGCGAATGCAGCGACCGACCGACCGCATGTTCCCCTGGGATTGCAACTCCCTGGTGGGATTTGGGGCGATCGGGGAGCAAACAACCCACACCCGGTGCCCCACGGGAAGTGCGAGGAGCACCGTAAGCGCCCATCCGCGCTGGGTGAGCAAATTCGTGGCGGATCGCGGCGACGGCGGGGCGCGGCGGGCGGTGCCGCAAGAGAAAGGGAAGCCCAACGATCGCGTGCTTGCGCGGGAAGGAGGGCGACGAGTTCGCTTACCGGGGCTTCCGAGGCGAATCACGGGGAGTGGGGATCCGATGGGGCGCCACGGGAGATGCGTGGAGGTCCCTGGGAAGTCGTGGCAGGGACGGATGCACCAGAAAGTGCCTGGAACTCGGCAACCGCGTGGTGCGCGCGCGGGAAAGGCAGGCAGAGAGCTCTCCGTTTTCATGGCGAACAGCGCAGGTACTACTGGGAGCTCGCTCGACTGCTCGTCTCGGTCGCCTCCTCTTTTGTGCCTGCATTGTGGGTGTCAATTTCCGCTGCCACCCACCACCTCAGTTTGCTCCGCGGCAGCCTCTGTCACCGCCCAGGTTTTGGAAGAGAGCCGGGATTGATGAAGCGGCAGCAATTACTTCTTACTTGATTCCGATAGTTTTTTACAGACCGAGAATTAATTTGCTAATGAAGCGCTTGATTCACAATAGATACCGGATCTCAAGAAAAGGATTACAGCCAGTATTAAAATATAGGGAACATAACAGTCTCATTATAAATTTGTCGTGAGCAAAATTCTTTACTAGTGCAGGATATAAATATCAGTAATGGAAAACGGGGGGGGGAGGGGAGGAATGTAGTATTGCCTGGAGCACGTGAAAGAAATCTAAATGCCAAAAAAAAAAAAAAAAAAGCAGCTTCTTAAAAATGGCAAAAGAACTAAATCTTTTTTTCACATAATAAAAAAAGGGCTGAAGCTAAGCTGGAATTGAGAAAGAAACAATTTCTATTCTTAGTACCATGGGTGAACTTTAACACATATTAGAAAATAAGTAACAATAATGACAATATTAATAAACTTTTGGAGGCACAAGCAGCTTAAGAAAAAGGTTGTGGAGGATTCTAAGCTAAATGCTTCCTATTTCTAAGAATATTGTGTGTGTAGAATTTATGCTCTTGAGGTAAAGTTTTGGCAGTTTTGCTTCCAAATGTCAGATGAAGTAACTTAAGAGTATAATTTGCCTTTATTGAAATGCATATTTCTTTTTTAAAAGATACAAAGCAGCATTCAAAAATGTAAATGAGATGTCCCCAGGTTCCATCAGCATGCTTAGTAATATTCTAATATTGATTGCCTTACAAATTAAGTTGAATATAGGTGGCATCTATAGGATGTGTGTAAGAAAAGGAATGTTTCTAGTTATTCCTACCACTTTTTTCTTAAAATGTGCTACTCCTGGGTGCTGTTTCTGAGCTCTTTTGCCCACAGCTTCCCTCTAGTACTTGAGTCAAATATCCACTTTGGCTTTTTTGTAGTTAATTGGAGGTAAGTCTCATGCACTTTTCCTGCTGGCTTTAAATCACCATCTTCACCCCCACTGAGTAGGGTTACAAGCATGAGCCACCAGTGCCTGCTTTTTTTTTTTTAATTATTTATTTACTTAGGTCAGTCTTGGGGCTTGAACTCAGGGCACTGTCTCTGAGCTTCTCTTGCTCAAGGCTAAACATTCTACCACTTGAGCCACAGCACCACTTCAAGCTTTTTCTGTTTATCTGGCACTGAGGAATTGAATCCAGGGCTTCATGAATGCTAGGCAAACGTTCTACCACTAAGCCACATTCCTAGCCCTAAAAAATGTATTGTTATTATAAAGGTGATGTACAGAGGGGTTACAGTTTCATAAGTCAGATAAAGAGTACATTTTTGGGGATAATATTACCCCTTCCCTCAGTCCTTCTCAATTTTTCCCTCCCATCCCACCCACAACTTGTATATTTCATTTTCAACATAGTGTCCAGTGAGCACCATTGCTGCATTTCCTTACTCTTTCCTGGCCTTATTCTTATCACTTTGGCAAATTAAGTATAGGAATAAGCTTTCAGGGGGGCCACGATCTTGTGACATGTGTGCCTAGTGTTTGGAATGCTTGTTGTGGTTGCAAAATTCCACAGTTTTAAGACATTGGTATCAGAACTGTATTCATTTCTGCATTGCTTTCAATGTCTCTTTCAGTACTTAAGGAAAGTAGTTGCTAAATACTTTATTATATACTTTATCTCTCTAATCTTTTTAGTCCTTTAATCATTTTCAATAGAACAAAATGTGCTAGTAAAACAAAGAGTTGTTTGAGGTCATAAAAACAATGTAGGGCCGTGAATGAAAGTGGCAGAGTGCCTGTCTAGCAATCACAAGGTCCTAAGTTTCAAATCCCAATACAGCTTGAAATCAAAGCCAAAATAACCACAAGGAATGTAAATAGGCAAGCCACAGATAAGGGCAAAAATATTTACTGTAGGTATACCTGAGTATAAACTATATACAAAACATCTAGTTTTTAGGACTGGGAATGTGGCTTAGTGGTAGAGTTCTTGCCTCACATACATGAAGCCCTGGGTTCAATTCCTCAGTACCACATACACAGAAAAAGCCAGAAGTGATGCTGTGGCTCAAGTGGCAGAGTGCTAGCCTTGAGCAAAAAGAAGCTCAGGGGCAGTGCCCAGGCCCTGAGTTCAAACCCCAGGACTGGCAAACAAAAAGCAAAGCATCTGGTTTTTATATTCATATTATCAATCTTCTAAAATAATTAATAATAAAACAGAAGCCAATAGAGCAAAAAGTAGCACCACAAGAAGTATAGAAAGTGTCCTATAAAAGTAAAAATCTGTCAGAATCAACTGTTCAGAACTCTGGAATCTGATTGTAAGAACTTACAAGATGGTGGTATCAACAAGATGACTGAGTAGGAAGTTCCAGGCCCTCATTTACCCCTCAAAATGCATTTCAACGAAAAGGTATTATAACTCATGTATAATTATAGGAAATAATTATAAACTGGCTAAAATTATTTCCTAGGAGCCCAGGCAAGAGATGTTTGATTAAAAATACTGTACAGTAGACTAGCTCAGGCCTTACAAAAAGACATAAATGGAGTCTAGTGCGCAGCTCCTTCCTGCCCCGCTGTCTGCTCGCCGACAGCACCGCCATTCCTAAGTGCTCCATGTGTGACAAGGAGGTGTACTTCGCTCAGCGAGTTACCTCGCTGGGCAAAGACTGGCATCGGCCGTGCCTTAAGTGTGAGAAATGTGGAAAGACACTGACCTGGGTGGAGGGCATGCCAAACGCGAAGGCAAGCCCTACTGCAACCATTCCTGCTACTCTGCCATGTTTGGGCCCAAAGGCTTTGGCCGAGGTGGGGCTGAGCGCCACACTTTCAAGTAGACCCAGGTTGTAGAGATCCTATCCTCAGCCATCCACCCAGGCTCCTGGTAGCCCTTCATACTCTCAATAAAACCAGAGTGCTTTCACAGAAAAAAAAAAAAAAAAAAAAAAAAAAAAAAGACGTAAATGAGATTTGATTAATTAAGAAAAAAGAAAATGCATCCTAAAAAAAGCAATTGTGGAGACGGTAAATTTTTTTCCAAGTATACTATATGCATGCATGGAAATACCACAGTAAAACTGCCTCATATCACAGATGTATTTTAACTCCACTGTATTATAACTCATTTATAATTATAAGAAATAATTATCAACTGACTAAAGCTAAGGCATAATTTCTGCAGTTTGGAATTGCTATTTGTCTCATAAAACAAAATGGAGGGACTGGGAATGTGGCTTAGTGGTAGAGTGCTTGCCTAGCATGCATGAAGCCCTGGTTCCATTCCTTAGCACCACATGAACAGAAAAAGCCGGAAATGGTGCTGTGGCTCAAGTAGTACAGAGCTAGCCTTGAGCAAAAGGAAGCCAGGGTCAGTGGAGGGGACTGTCTTTCAGTAAGGAAGCTGTCTGTAGCTCCAGAAAATATTTTCATACATAGCTGACTTTGACATTTCTCAGGATCAGAAAAACAGTGACAGAGTCTAGGGTTTTAGCTGAGGTCACAAAACATATCAAAGGCTTGGTGCTAGTGGAATTAGAACTTGCTATCTTGCTATTGTAGGAAAGATTGTTCAATTTTTTTTTCTTGGCCCCTGCACGTCTGTCTAGTTCTGTGTACTGCAGTTGGAGGAAGTAGTAGCGTTATAGCTTACCTTTTGAGAACCAGAGAAATCAGGGAAGACCAAATTTGTTGTGTTCTGACTTGTTTCCATACTTCTTCAAGGGCGAGTCTAAATGAAGCCTAAATTAGAGCTCAAATGGCCAAAATCACTTTGGATTTCAAGCTAAGGGGAGCCACTGGAAGTAATGGACATGGTTTAAGGAAACCACAAGCAGACTTGAAGTTGGCTGGAGGCAAGACATGAATGATTTTAGGAATACTGTACAGTAGAATAGCTAAGGCCCTGAGAAGATGTTAAGTGGGATCTGTAAGAAAATTGAGACATTTAAAAGCAATGGAAAGGGTGAATTTGTTCCAAGTATATGATGTGCAATATATGGAACTACCATAGTAAAACTGCCCCATATTGCAAATGTATTTTATTTTATTTTTTATTTTTTTTTAGATCGTTGGAAAATATAATTCATTGGGAATCTTTTCAGCAGAATCAGAGGCATGGTCGCCCAGGATCTCTGGCAGCTATCTGGGTCAATAGGCTGCACTAATTATTGGTCTGCTATTGACTCAGCTAGGTCCAGTCCTTCATGGTAAAGAGGCATAATGTACAGGCCTACTGGATTGATAGAAATGCAAATGATTCCTGTTGCTAATCATGCAAGTGAGTGATTGTTACTGCAAAATACAAATTACAAATTTATTTTAACTAAAAAAAGTAAATAAAAGCAATTGTGAGTCTGGCTGCTTGAAGTGGGAGAACCACCTGTCCAGCAAGCTTGAAACCCTGAATTCACCCCAGTACTAAAGAGAAAGAGAGAGAGAGAGAGAGGCAGAGAGGAAGAAAAACAAAATGAACAACAACTGCACATTCACTTGTTGATTTCAAAACTTACAGCAAAAGTACAGTAATAAAAAAAGTGGGGCTGAGATGTAGCTTAGTGGCAGAGTGCTTGCCTAGCAAGTACAACATCCTGGGTTTGATCCTCAGTACCAGAAAAATAAATGTGTAGTACTTGCATGAATACAGGCATCCCAATGGAATAGAATAGAGAGCCAAGAATAAATCCTTTATATATATATATATATGCTCAAGTGATTTTGAAAGGGATGAGGAATATTCAAGTTATTTTTTTCTTTTTTCTTTTTGGTGTGTGCCTATACTACAGCTTGAATTCAGAGCCTGGGTGGTGTTCCTTAACTTTTTCACCCAAGGCTGCTGCTCTACTGCTTGAGCCACTCCTCCACTTTCTGCTTTTTGGTACTTAATTAGAAGTAAGAAATAAGTGTCTTATAGACGTCTCTATCTGAGTTGGTTTGGAACTGTGATCCTCGAATCTTAGCCTTCTCAGTAGTTAGGATTACAGGAGTGACCAGGCTTCAAATAATTTTGAAGAGTGATGAAAGAATTTTCCAACAAATAGTTCTGGGGAAAGGGGACATTTGTGTGCAAAGAACACTTAAACATTACATAATAGATAAACATTAAATTAAACTGTATCAAAGGAGCTACCACCAGTGCAGGAACTTTTGAGGAGCTGGAGGGGTACTGTGGCATGCAAGGCTCATCTTACCTACTACCTGAGGCAGCCATCTCCACTAGTGAGGAGGGCTAGGGGCAGAAGGCTGGGCTTTGGCCCCCCTCCAACATGGGGAGCTCAGCTGGTTTGGGGTGAGACTCAGGAGCACAGCCCCTGCCTAATCAGCAAGGCCCTGAGTTTAATCCTTGATACTGTGTGTGTGTGTGTGTGTGTGTGTGTGTGTGTGTGTGTGTGTGTGTGTATGTATATATATGTTTGTGTTTTTTTTTTGGCCAGTCCTGGGCCTTGGACTCAGGTCCTGAGCACTGTCCCTGGCTTCTTTTTGCTCAAGGCTAGCACTCTACCACTTGAGCCACAGGGCCACTTCTGGCCATTTTCTATATATGTGGTGCTGGGGAATCGAACCCAGGGCTTCATGTATGAGGCAAGCACTCTTGCCAGTCCTAATCCTTGATACTGAAAAAAAGAAAAAGAATTTCTCTAGCTCCCACCTGTAATCCTAGCTACTCAGGAGGCTGTCACTCAAGTGGCAGAATGTTGATCTTGAGCAAAAAAAGCTCAGGGAAAATACCCAGGCTCTGAGTGCAAGCCCCAGGACCAGCGCTTAAAAAATAAGGAAGAAAAAGGCCAGCGCACTGTCCTTGAGCTCTTCAGTTCAAGGCTAGTGCTCTACCACTTGAGTCACATAGCCACTTCCGGTTTTCTGGTAGTTAATTAGAGATAAGAATCTCACAGACTGTCCTGCCTGGGCAGGATCCTCAAATCTCAGCCTTCTGAGTAGCTAGGATTATAGGCATGAGCCACCAGCACCCAGCTTTATCATCTAATTTAATAGTTTCAATACATTTGATAAGCACTTTAAAAAATGTGGAAATTAAATGCTATGAAAGTGTAGTTTTAATGAAACATTGTTTTGTGTGTGTTTGTCTTTTTCTTTTTTGGGGGAGTCAGTCATGGGGCTTGAACTGAGGGCTTGGGTACTGTCCTTAAATTCTAAAGCTCAAGGCTAGCACTTTACCATTTTGAGACACAGCACCACTTCTGGTTTTCTGGTGGTTAATAGGAGATAAGAGTCTCATAGATTTTTCTGCCCTGGCTGGCTTTGAACAGCAATCCTCAGATCTCTCAGCCTCCTGAGTAGCTAGGATTACAGGCGTGATCCACCAGCACCTGGCTCAAAATAGGTGTTTTTCATAACTGGAGAAGTTCACCTGAGAATTCATTGTCACAGTGTTATTTGTTTCTGGTGTGTGTTTTTTTCCAACTCGTTGATGTGCTGACTGTCTAGATACAATTTGTTTTAACCACGGCATCAAACATATTTAATCCTTATTTTAAATTAGTCAAGCTATGGTAAATTGTTACAAAACTTACAGAGGGAGAAGCAATATTATATAGGCATTTGTTTTGCATATTACAACTGAACAAGTTATCTGCTGTAGCTTTGATATTGAGGTAAGGGAAAATTTCATAACTTGCTGAATCAGGCAAAGCAGCTTCCTAGTTTATAGGACAAAGGGCAATGGTTGTGTCAATATGAGATACATAAGCTGAAACTTCAAATTTCCCAATGAAGGGGCTGGGCATATGGCTTAGTGGCAAGAGTGCTTGCCTTGTATACATGAAGCCCTGGGTTCGATTCCTCAGCACCACATATATAGAAAATGGCCAGAAGTGGCGCTGTGGCTCAAGTGGCAGAGTGCTAGCCTTGAGCCTAAAAGAAGCCAGGGACAGTGCTCAGGCCCTGAGTTCAAGACCCAGGACTGGCTTACATTGGAAAGGCATACAATGTATACACAGAATCCTATCTGTCTTCAGCAGCCTAAAAATATTGCCTAGGGAGCACATTTTCTTAGGAAAAATTTTCTTTAGAAGTTCATGTTAAAATAGGCATAAATGGGGGCTAGGACTATGGCCTAGTGGCAAGAGTGCTCGTCTCCTATACATGAAGCCCTGGGTTTGATTCCTCAGCACCACATATATAGAAAATGGCCAGAAGTGGTGCTGTGGCTCAAGTGGCAGAGTGCTAGCCTTGAGCAAAAAGAAGCCAGGGACAGTGCTCTAGCCCTGAGTTCAAGCCCCAGGTCTGGCAAAAAAAAATAGGCATAAATGTTATACACTGCAGTATATAGAAGACATTCCCACCTTAAGGCCAGCAGATAAACTCTTCTTTTGTTCCTCTATGGCACAACTTGAAAATCACGTAGGTATGAGGTAGTATAGTTACTTGTAATACATGTTGGGTATTAAAAAGTAAAGCTAAATGTTAAGCAGTATTCCAGTTGCCTAAGTATTAGATATCAATAAAACAAACCCTTAGTGCTAATCTGTTCATAGGTAGAGAGACACTTAAACCAAATGTTTTAAAAATTGTACAATATTTAGACTGTGGAGACAGCTAGGTTTCATCAAAAAATAGTCATTTTTCAAACTGAATATTTATACTTGGAATTAAGAGCAAAATATTTGTTATTTGTACATACACAAACAGATGACAGACCAAGGTAGGAAATTAAGAATTCCATTGGTTTGGAGAAGATGTTACATTTTGTAAACTATAGAAGCTTTTAAAAATATTTTATATTGTGAAGTTGAAATTTACATGAGTGAATATCAAAGAACAGCTACCTGGAACATTTGTACATGACAACTCTTCTGCATCTCATAGAATGATCAGTCTCCCTGAAAAATTGGATGTACTGGTGAAAGATTGTAGAAAATAGTTGCAATGAATTTCCACCTAAATCAGTAATGAAGATAACATATACATACTGAAAATAACAAGTACAGCCCTCCCTTTTGCCCTCCTTGCACCCCAAAGCAAAAGGAAAACATATGACACGCTACTCTGAAAGACAGTCTAGTCCCCATAGATTCTCAAGGCGAAGATCTCCTTTCTCTCCACTGGCTTACACACTGTGAAGGGCAGTATCTCCAGAAGCAAACTCTGCACTCAAAATACAGACTCTTCCCAGAATTCAACTTGATAAAATGAAGTACTTGGTATTCCAAATACTATCGACCATTCCTTTGGTACCATTTAAATGAATACTGGCTGAATAGCTCTAGTCTAGCTCTAGGACCAGAAGTGCCTCAGATTTCAGACCTTTATTTCAATCAGGTCATTTTATTTTATTGTAAAGGTGATGTACAGAGGGGTTACAGTTAAGTCAGGTAATGAATACATTTGTTGTAAAGCAATGTTATTCCCTCCTTCGTTTTCTCCCACTTTCCCTCCCCCCATGACTCCCCTACTTTAATGAGGTTTTTGAAGATTTCCATATACACAATGGGCTAGAACTGAGACCTAAGTCCCTCAACATTAAGTTCATTTATGTTTCATATGCCACTCACACATATACCTAAAGTAATTTAAATAATGTTTTTAGGGTGTCTGTGTTTTCACTGCAACCTGTCACCTGCTCAGGAGACCTGGGGCCACTTGTGGCAATTTGTTAGTGCTCAAAACGTTTCAGATTTTGGGGCTGGTGATATGGCCTAGTGGCAAGAGAGCTTGCCTCGTATACATGAGGCCCTGGGTTCGATTCCCCAGCACCACATATACAGAAAATGGCTAGAAGTGGCGCTCTGGCTCAAGTGGCAGAGTGCTAGCCTTGAGCAAAAGGAAGCCAGGGACAGTGCTCAGACCCTGAGTCCAAGGCCCAAGACTGGCCGAAAAAAAAAAAAAGTTTCAGATTTTGAAGCATTTCAGATTTTTTCAACTAGGTATACTGAAGCTGTATTTATAATTTTTTTAAGTTGCCAAGGTCCATAGCTTTTACTTGCCTCTCGAGTATGTCATTTTTAGCCGCTAAGAGTTGCTGCCCCATGTAATGGGGTAAGTACTCAGATTATAAATAAATCTTGAAAGAGAATCAAATAAACACAAAGGCCGAGTTTTAAATGCCCAAGTCAAAATGCATGTACCTTTCTATCACTCTGGATTTGGGCAAGAAAACAAGAATTAAACTTGGTTCTCCAGTGCAAGCTCTAATGGAAGAAGACTTCAACTTTTAACCTTTTTCAAAACTCTTCAGAGTTGTCATAAATTCATTTTTTATCCACAATAGCGATTTTTTTCCAGTTCTGGGGTTTGAACTCAGGGCCTGGGCGCTGTCCTTGAGCTTCTTTTGCTCAAGGCTAGCACTCTACCTCTTGAGCCACAGCGCTACTTCTGGACTTTTTTGTTTATGTGGTACTGAGGAATTGAACCCCAGGCTTCATGCATACCAGGCAAGCACCCTACCACTAAGCCCTGCTTTTTTTTCTTACTAGATGTGTATCACAGAAGTTTAAAAATAGGATTAAAAAATGAGTGGCACACCTGGTAAGTATAAACTATGTTTTTTTTCCCCTCAATCTCTTCAATTGCTTTGCTGGCATCTATGACCAGCATCTGGAGAAGGAGGCCATGCATTCTAGGGAGTGCTGCTACCAGGGTGTGTACTCAGCCTACATGTCCTAAGTCCAGGAAACTGAAGTTCATAATGGGCCTAGATGTGATAGAGACGGAAGAGGCAAAATGCTTTAGCTACTATTTAGCTAGAAATTCTAGAGTCATTACTGAGAAGCAGCAGAAACCTCCGCCAGAGCCCATCCCAGCCCATTCACAAAATGCAAGCCAGTGTGGCCAGGATTCACCAGGAAGTCCCTTCGAGCAAAGCTCTAGGATTAGGGAAAAATAACTCTTATAGAACTCAGGGCCTAAGTACTGTCCCTGAGCATTTTTTGCTCAAGGCTAGCATTCTACCACTTTGAGCCATAGTTCCACTTCAAGTTTTGGAGTGGTTAATTGGAGAGCCAAGTCTCTTGGCAACATTTCTTTGGGTCAGGCTGGCTGAGTACTTAAAATTACAGGTGTGAGCCACAGGGTTCCAGGCAACACCCTCTTTCTGAATAGACCAGACTGTTATTGCCTGGGGAGGAACTTGCTCTTAAGCTCTATATGGAAAGTAGGTAGATTATTCAACTCCTCAGTGCAGATTATGTGCGATGGTTCAAGCTTTTCAAATTGTGTGGCAGGCTGTAGTTTTCACTCTTGTCATTACTTTGAATACTGGAAAGTGATTACTAACCATTATTCATGGAAGCATTAGTTCTGGCTATGGATTTATGGAATCTATGGAAGCATGTTCACAGGTGGGTGTTCCCCCCGCCCCCTCCCCCTACCTAGGAGGTAAATTATCTTGGTGTTTTCTTGTTAAACCCAAGAAGCAAATTGGGGTTGGCTTAAGAGAATTTCCCTGAGCACAAGGCTGAGTATTGTTAAGCAAGAGAGGGCCATGAGGCTTTCAAGACAATACCACATGTTCAGTAGCAGATTGCATGGCAGTGGGGAGAAAGCACACAATCTATTCACTAGTAGTGCATTTAGTCTGGCCAACCTGCCGACCCTGTTCACCCAGCTGCTGCTCCCTGAGGGCTCCCAGCTGCCCTCCACCTCCCCGCCCGCTGGAAGGCGGTGCCATTGCAGACACATTGGCTAAATTAAAAATGGACGCTAGTGTAAGTTCACCTTCAGTGGCTCTTTGTCCTTCCCCCCCCCCCCCCCCCGAAAGTAAGAAGGAAAAGGAAGCATTCTGAAGCCGAGTACCTGGATTTGTTCTTGACTCAGAGCAGCTCAGCTTTATAAATTTGCTGGCAAAGTCCACTTAGGTTCTGCTTTGTTTCACCCAGAGTAGAAAAAATGTCTGCTCTGTCCTTGAACAAGCTGGCTTGCTCGTGTTGCAGCTTCTTGCTCTCAGATTGGAGATTCTGGACGCAGTCAAGCTTCCTCTGGCGACAGTGCTGGGCGGCCATCCAGTTTTCACTCCCTGTGCAGATATCATGGATACAGTCCAGTTGTTCCAGGGTCAGCTTGTGCATCTTCAACAAGGACTGAACGTCATTTCGCAAGAGGAAGAAGATTCTCTGTGTGGTCAATGCCAATTTTACCTCACATTCTTGGTTTCTGCTGGGGCTCTGACACCTACTCAATTGTTTCCAATTTCCAAACGGCTCCAACATCCCTTGGTACTCAGAGTACTTTTTTGTTTCTTTGTTTCAGTCCATGGTTGGGTTTGAACTCCAGGTCTGGGCACTGTTCCTGAGTGCTTTTGCTCAAGGATAGTGCTCTACCACTTTGAGTCAACTTGAGGTCTTCTGGGGGTTAATTGGCAATAATAGTCTCATGGATTTTTTATTTTTATTTTTTTTGCCAGTCCTGGGCCTTGGACTCAGGGCTTAAGCACTGTCCCTGGCTTCTTTTTGCTCAAGGCTAGCACTCTGCCACTTGAATCACAGCGCCACTTCTGGCCATTTTCTGTATATGTGGTGCTGGGGAATCGAACCCAGGGCTTCAAGTATACGAGGCAAGCGCTCTTGCCACTAGGCCATATCCCCAGCCCTCTCATGGATTTTTTTTTCTGTCTAGGCTGCCTTTGAACAATGATCCTCAGATCTCAGCCTCCTGAGTAGGACTACAGGTGTGAGCCACCAGTACTTGGCTTTCAGAGCATTATGAAGGAGCAGTTGACAGAACTTAAGGTTGTAAAAGTCCTTGGAACTGGTTCTGGGCTTTCACTAATCCTGATACTGTAAGGGCTGACCTGAAAACTGGAGTAACTAAATATAAGTTTTAGTGTTAAAATTATAACAGCTTCTAAACTCTGGTGATGACTCCATGATAGAGGGCTGCACCCCCACCTGTGAGACTAGTTTCTTGTAGTTTGACATTTAAAAATGTAGGGAGCCCTTGTTCACCTCTGTACCTGGGTAGCAACCATGGTAACGGACAGTAAAAATGACCATAGTCATAGACTATAGAAATAACCATAATAATAGTAGAAATGCCATGGTAACTGTAAGGTTGGTTTACTTATGATTGAGTTCTGGATTGTTTTAGCCCTCTCAAGCTTGCTTAGTGGTAATGGGAAAACATGGTCGCAATTATTAAAATAAAGTTGGTACTAGGTCAGCCTGACTGCATATTCTGCTTCTGTAAATGGCTTGCTTAACCCATTTGTGCCTTGCTCTACCCCCCTGCACTAACCCCCTGCATCAGTGCTACGTGACCACCTGTTGTCAATTCCTGATATCGAGGCCAGTTCCCGATATCAAAGCCAAAATAGATAACTGAAAGGGTAGATAGCCAATAGAAATAGGACAAGATTTGCTTGCTAAATGCCGTCCAATCAAGTATCTGCCAAGTTGGAAATACCCTGCCCCTGTTGTAATCACAATAAAAACCCTGCCTATCTGAGGGTCGGGGCTCTCAATCCAGATCCGCTGTGTTGGTGACGGTTGAGAGTCCAGGCTCGAGCCTGCAATAAAGACTCTCATGCGTTTGCATCGGTATCGGCTCCTTGGTGGTCTTTGGGGACCGGAAATCTGGCATAACAATACCTAACCAGGAACACTCAGATCACTTCTGGGAGTAGATCTGTTCTGGGCCATCTTTGACCATGGTGGGTAACAGCTGCATTGGGCAAGGAGAGTCCATGGGGGCAAATGCAGCTCCAGAAGCCTCTTGCCAGGTACTCTGCCACCCCTTGCTCCATTCTACTCCAATTGCTAGATATAATGCTACTATCTTCCTTACAGCCCAGTCAGGTTTCAAATATAAATCTTGACTTTCCCACAAATGCTTTCTCTTCTTGGACATCTACATCTGCCAAAGGCTTCTCTGTTTTCACTGTTGTGCTTTACATTCCAGTGAAATTCTAGTTGCAGGATTGGTCATATGTGTGTAAAAGAGACAGAGAATAGACAACAGGAGGATGGATCTACAGAACTGTGGGGGAGGGGAGTCCCCTGTGTTTGTTCACTTGGGCACTGAGAAACAGGGTTGTTTTGTTTTGTGTCTTCATGCACCATTGCTAACTTATTTTCTTTATGTTTTATTTTATTTTTCCAGTCCTGGGTCTTAAACTCAGGCTCTGTCCCTAAGCCTCTTTGTGTGCAATGCTGGTGCTCTACCACTTGAGCCACAGTGTCCCTCTGGCTTTTTAAAAATTGTCTTTCATACTGTATTTTTTCTTTTTTTATTGTCAAGATGATGTGCAGAGGGGTTACAGTTACATGCTTAAGGTAGTGAATACATATATATTTCTTGTCATACCTGTTATCCCCTTCCTTCCCTCCCCCCTCCACCGCACCCCCTTGCTTTCTTCATTATTTTTTCTTTCTTTTTTTTTTGCCAGTCCTGGGCCCTGGACTCAGGGCCTGAGCACTGTCCCTGGCTTCTTTTTGCTCAAGGCTAGCACTCTGCCACTTGAGTCACAGCGCCACTTCTGGCCATTTTCTGTATATGTGGTGCTGGGGAATTGAACCCAGGGCCTCATGTATATGAGGCAAGCACTCTTGCCACTAGGCCATATCCCCAGCTCCCTCTTCATTATTTTTTCAAAACTAAGAAAAGAAATCTTATCCTTAATGTACATCCTCTGGCTTTTTGAGTAGTTTGTTGGAGGTAAGAGTCTCACAGATTTTTCTGCCCAGGGTGGCTTAGAACTATGATCCTCAGACTTCAGCCTCCCGAGTAGCTAGGAGTACAGGCATGAGTCACCAGCACCTGGATTCTTCACATTTTAAAATTCTCAGCAGGTCTTTGCAATCCAGGGCCACCCCTGGATATTCATTCCCAGTCATCTCCTTTGTCTCAGCAGCACCAGCATGAGTGTCTTTGACACTGGATTCCACAGCACAGCAGTTATAACTGCTTTCTGGAGTTTTCTGTGTTTAAGGGCATAAAGATGGCAAGCTAGGGCAGCATTTTTTCTACACACTTGGATTCATATGTCTGACATGGTTCTCTAGGGAAGGCAATGATTTTATACTTCCTCAATACAGTGAGGAGTCAGGACATTTTTATTTTCCAGAAATTCTTCAACTTAATTCATTTCTAGATCTTTGTGGTCTGAAAGTGAAAACTGAAGGTGTCTTTTCTTTTATTTTTGCCAGTCCTGGTGTTTGAATTCAGGGCCTGGACTTTGTCCCTGATCCTCTCTGTGCTCAAGACTAGAGCTCTGCCACTTGAGCCACAGCCCCACTTCTGACTTTTTCTTTTTTCTGTGTATGTGGTACTGAGGAATCAAACCCAGGGCTTCATGCATGCTAGGCAAACACTCTACCACTAAGCCACAATCCCAGCCCAAAGGTGTGTTTTCTCATAGTGTTATGAGGAGCCATTTTTTCCTCTTGGGTGTTCTTGCTGCTCTGCAATGGAGTCCATAAACTTGTGAAACTGAAAGCAAGGTTCCTCGATGTTGTGTGCCTTTAAGAATTGCACACACCTGCAGACTTCACGCACACTGTCGTTACTTAAAATCAGTTTAGCCGTGTAGGGTTGAAATCCTTTTACTATCACCTCTTCGTGCAGTGGGATGCTCAGCTTGGAAATGGCTTAGCCACTGATCCTGGTGTGGAAGAAACTGCTGCTTTGCGACCAGTACCGGGAGGTGGGTCCGGAAGAGCCCAACCCTCCATCACCACGGTGACGTCACACATACCATCCTACTTCCGCCACCACTCATTGAGGCTGAGCAGTACTTTCCTGCTGTGCACAAAGGATTCGTAAAGGGACTCCATGTTCTGGCTCACAGACATCCTGCAGGACAAATGGCGTCGGGAAGTGCAGTAGAGAGCTTGCTTCTGTCATCTGCCCAGCCTATATGAAGTGTCGAGACCAGACGTGACCACTGGCAGCCAGCGAGCTCCTGGTGGTGTGGACAGCAATCAGGTGACTCATTCCCTCCGCACTGTCCCCACTCCTCCGTGTCTCCCCCCCCCCCCCACTCCTCTGCCCACCATCCAGTCTTTTTTTTTTTTTTAAGAAAAAATTTAATGGAAAAGCAGAGAAAAACTTAAAAAAAAAAACAAATTCCATTAAAAAAAAGTTTGTGTTTTCTTTAAAAATACAGTATAAACTTGGAGCCGGTGGCTCATACTTGTAATCCTAGCTACTCAGGAGGCTGAGATCTGAGGATCGCGGTTGAAGCCAGCCCAGGCAGAAAAGTCCTTGAGACTCTTATCTCCAATAAACTACTCAGAAAAAGCCAGAAGTGCTTTTGTGGCTCAAGTGGTACAGCGCTCGCTTTGAGCACAGAGGCTCAGGGACAGTGCCTATGCCAGGCCCCAGTACCGGCGAAAAAACAAAAACAAACTCTATGTCTTTACTACTGCACCCTTCCCCCCATTTGCACTCCTCCTTGTGCCCTTTCTCCTAAGTGCCTTGCCCTCATCCCTCCACTGTTAGGAAAATGGAGGAGCGCGGAAAAGGAATAGGCCGGACTCTATCATCAACAGGCCCCTCTGGTGGGTTTGGAGCTTTGTTGGGGGGGGGGGTGAATTTGGGAGCAGGCTTATAAGGCGTCTGAGCAAGGAGGCAGAGGTTATTGAAAGCACCACTAGGTCTAGGAAGTTGGTGTCTTTTCCTTTTGGCCCACAAAAGATTATTTACAGCTGGGCCTAGGTGCACATCAAAGCAGGTTTGCTTAAGTTTGGAGTTTTCCATTTCAGGTAGGCCTAGGTGAAATGTCCTGCCTGCATATCAAAGCAGGTACACAGATTGAGGTTCCCTCTGGAGTGTATTAGGGCCCGAGGCAATAGGGTGGAGGTCAATCCTTCATCCTTTATTCATTGTTCTTGCTACTGTATCCTTACTTCCCAATCATCTACCCCACAATGCTCATTCCACCATTTTCTTTTCTTTTCTTTGTTTTTTATTGCCAGTCCTGGGGCTTGGACTCAGGGCTGGGGCACTGTCCATGGCTTCTTTTTGCTCAAGGTTAGCACTCTACCTCTTGAGCCACAGCGCCACTTCCAGCTTTTCTGTTTATGTGGTGCTGAGGAATCGAACCTAGAGCTTCATGCATGCTAGGCAAGCACTCTACCACTAAACCATATTCCCAGCCCTCCACCGTTTTCTTATGTTGTTCTTTCTCCCTCAGTTTTTGTGAGCCTTATACCTACAGCCCCAATTTCCCCAGCATGCTAGAACTGTCTCCCTTTCCTTTTCTGGGATTCAATAATCATTTCCCACTATCATACCCTCTCCCAAGAACCCAAACAGGAGCAAGTAAGCTGCCAATTGCCCAAGTGTCTTCCCAATTTCCTTCCACCCATCCCCACCTCAAAAAATGACACAACTTTGGGGCTGGGGATATGGCCTAGTGGCAAGAGTGCTTGCCTCGTATACATGAAGCCCTGGGTTCGATTCCCTAGCACCACATATATAGAAAATGGCCAGAAGTGGCGCTGTGGCTTAAGTGGCACTGTGGCTTAAGTGGCAGAGTGCAAACCTTGAACAAAAAGAAGCCAGGGACAGTGCTCAGGCCCTGAGTCCAAGGCCCAGGACTGGCAAAAAAAAAAAAAAAATGACACAACCTCCCCCTAGGCAGCCTTTGCCAGAATAAACAAAAACTTTTCCAGCCTTTGCATTTTCTTATTCTATAGAACCCTTGCTCTCTCATATCCATGCACCTCTCCAGGAAGAAATCTTTCTCGAGGACCCAATATTCTCTTGGCCTGTTGTTCCATCCTTTTCTTCTGCCCCCAAGAGATAGGGTCTTCTCACCAAAGAATCTTCCTCCCTTCTCCCTTAGGATATGTGTCTCTTCCCAGGATCCCCAGATTCCTCCCACCTCCTCAGTTCTACCAAACTCAGGAGCCTCTATCCCACCCAGCCCAAGGACCCCAGCCTCCTGGCCCTGCTAGCAGCAAATGAGGGCATTGACCTCCGCCATGCTGGCCTCCAGCACATTCTCTGCTGAGGTCTCGCCACTTTGTTTCTTGAGGTGCTGCCATTGGCAGGCTTGTGAGCAAAGTGCACATCACAGTAGAAGCAACAAATGTGCAGTGCTTCCCCCCCCCCTTCATTATGAAGGTGAAGTACAGAGGGGTTACAGTTTCATATGTAAGGCAGTGAGTACATTTCTTGTTGTACATGTTACCTCCTCCCTCATTTTCCCCCGCCTCCCCCCTCCCTCCTTCCCTCTCCTTCCATGAGTTGTTCAGTTGGTTTACACCAAATCGTTTTGTAAGTATTGCTTTTGGAGTCGTTTGTCTTTTTATCCTTTTTTTCCCCCTAGATTTTGGTATCCCCTTTCCTTTCCCTAGTTCTAATACACCCATATATATACTATCCAGGGTACTCAGATGAGATAGTGATAGCTGGGGGTGGGGGGTGGGGTGGTTACAACCACAGGAAGGGAATACAAGAGGAAAAAAAGGGTACAGTTTCACATGGCATGTTGAAAATAATTTCAACCACGATATAACACTTGTTTCCATAACGTGGATTATTTACAGCTTGAGTATAGGTTGAGGTAGCTGTGCAGTATGGACTTGTGTGTGACTCGCTTGCCACAGATGCCACTCAAGTGTGACTTGGTTCCGTGGTGCACATTCATGTGGTGGTTGGGGTTGTTGCTATGGCTTTAACTGCTTGGCACCACGTGGGCATATGAAGATGAAATGTTGTGTACATACATGGACCAACTTCCATGCCTGGGAACCCTTCTAGGCACTTGATGTTATTTAAAAGGAGTTTCCATTCGTAAAGCCGCCTGGCAAGGATCCCGGGCTGCCCCTTGCCCCTAGACTGCTCCCGGCCCTCCGAGCAGCCATGGCCACTGCTGGTGCTTCCAGCAGGCGAGAATTGGCCCTCACACTGGCCTGGCTTCCAGGAATCAACAGCAGGCCTTCCCTTTCTGTGTCCTCCCACAGGCTGTAGCAGGCTTTCACCACTCCTTGTGGTAGAGCTACAATGCTGGGGGGGGGGGGGGGGGAAGGGCACACTATTCTGGGCTAGTTCCCCAAGATGGCTGCTCACAGATCCCCCAATATAGAGATAATCTCCTGGGCCTCCAGGGGGTTTGAGGTGGTGTGCCACCTCAAGGGCAGACTCCACCTTCTCCAAGCAGATGTCAGACACCTCCCCCTTCCCTCCGTCCTCCTCTTTCCCCTCCCCTTCCTCTTCCTTGTGGATGTCAGACACTTCCTTCTCCTTGGTCTTCAGTTCTAGATCCTCATCCAGCTTCACAGGCCACGGCCGGGGCTTGGGATCTGGCTTTGGGGTCCTGGCTGGAGGGAAGAGAGACTTGGTGGCACTGATACTGCTCAAGAGGTTCGCCTTGCTGACCCCATCCTCCTTGAGGCTTATTTTGGGTTCCATGAAGTGGCTGAGAGCATTCCACCATTTCCCCACCACGTGCTCCATTTGCAGGTAGGAGACAGCTGTTAGGCAGTTGACTGTCCCTGGCAGCAAATTCCGGGGCGCCCGCGCAGCAGGAGCGAACAGGTCAACCACGATGTCTGCATTGCTGCAGGGAGACCTGCAAGTCGGAGCTGGAGTTCAGCAAGAACGGGTCCTGAAGAATGGGTCAGCAGGCGGCCATGACCTGGTGGTGGCCGCGGAACTTGAACTGTTGGGACACAATGGGGTCCCATCACAGAGCTGCGCCTCGCCCCGGAAGTGGCTCTCGTTCCTCCTAGGAGCTGCAAGCATAGGACTTCCACCTCAGAGGCCATTGTGGCGGGAACGGGCGACCCTGACTCATCTCTGCAGCACCGTTTCTTTTTTTGCCCTCTTTCTCTCCCCGCCTTCCTGCCCCACATGGGCAGGGCCTGGGCAGTGCGCATGCATGGAGATGGGGCACGCACGCTGGCAAGCACTCAAGGCCGGCTCCACGTGGACTTGGGGAGAGGGGTGGGGAAGCTGGTACAGTGTGCTCCGGGCTTCCCTCCAGGCAACAGGATGTGGGTAGTGGGCAGGCTTAAGGGGAGGGGGAGGTTGCACAGGGCACCCTTGCGGGGGTCCTGCAGAGCATTCAACACCCAGAGCTCAGCAGCATTGGCTAGGACTCAGAGAGGTGGAAAGGGGAAGGGAATTAAAGGAGCAGGTTGATATGAATACATAAGATGATGCTAAGCCAAATGACCTCCAAGTTATGGAAACAAGTGCTTTATCATTGTTATTGTTTTCAACAGTACCATGTGAAATTAGGCCGTTTTCTTTTGTCTTTCTTTCCCATGGTTTTACCCCTGATATCACTGTAACTGATTTTAATACCCTGGATATTGTATATATGTGTATTGGAACTAGGGAAGGGAAAGGGAACACCAAAATGGAGAGACAAGGGGTAAAAAGACAAACCAATGCAACAGCAATACTTACAAAACTCTATGGTGTAACCAACTGTACAACTCATGGGGAGGGAAGGAAATGGAGGGGGGGGACGCTGCTGGGGGGGGATGAGGGAGGTGGTAACAAGAAATGTACTCACTGACTTAGGTATGAAACTGTAACCCCTCTGTACTATAATAATAAATTTTAAAAAATAAATAAAGGAGCAGATTGCTCCCCCTTTCGCCTCCCCCTTTCTTCTCCCCCTTCCCTCCCTGCACCCACACACTGTTAAAGTGCCTGCCCTTTGACCAGGATTATTTGTCCCCCAGAGCAGAAATATATTCCCCACTGTGCCCTTCCCCCCCACAGTGTTTAAGAATTAAACGTCCTTGACCTGAATTTGCCATTGTGAGTGAGGCATATTTTTCCAAGTAGCATTAACAATTTGTTTTTAATTCAGTTTGCTTAGCAGGTAATCTACCATGTAAACCATGCCTACAGTTTTTTTTTTGTGTTTTATAAAAAGTTACTTTTTTTTTTTTTTTTTTTTTGGCCAGTCCTGGGGCTTGGACTCAGAGCCTGAGCACTGTCCCTGGCTTCTTTTTTTTTTTTTTTTTTTCTTGCTCAAGGCTAGCACTCTGCCAACTTGAGCCACAGCGCCACTTCTGGCCGTTTTCTATATATGTGATGCTGAGGAATCAAACCCAGGGCTTTATGTATACAAGGCAAGCACTCTTGCCACTAGGCTACATTCCCAGCCCCTAAAAAGTTATTTTCAGATAAGTTATCACTTGTGGGTTTGTTTTTTTTGCTGGTCCAGGAGTTTGAACTGGGCCTACGCACTGCCCCTGAGCTTCTTTTGTTCAAGTCCAGCACTGTACTACTTGAGCCACAGGGCCATTTCCAGCTTTTTTGGGGTAATTTATTGGAGATGAGAGTCTCATGGAGTTTCCTGGCAGGCTGGCTTGAAACCACGACCCTCAGATTTCAGCCAGTTGAATAGCTAGGATTACATGCGTGAGCCACCAGTGCCTACTCAAGTTTTCATTATTTTGGAGAATAACATGTTCATTTTTTGTGAAGACTGGCATGTTTCTCTTGCCAAGGTTGTTTGTGAGACAGGATGTTTCCTATATTTTTTTCCTGGACTAGGAAAAAAACTGCACTTAGTCCTTGAGATCTTTGCTTCCCTGAGTAGCTGGGATTTCAGGTATAAGTTACCACAACTGGTTTTAGTCTGCAAATTTGTTATTTCTTATTTTAGGAGTAGAAACTTTAAGATTTTTTTGCTGGTCCTAGGGGCTTGAACTCAGGGCCTGGACTCTGTCCCTGAACATCTCTGTGTTCAAGGCTAGCGCTCTATCACTTGAGCCACAAAGCCACTTCTGGCTTTTTCTGTTTATGTGGTACTGAGGAATTGAACCCAGGGTTTCATGTATGCTAGGCAAGCACTCTACCACTAAGCCACATTCCCAGCCTCTAAGATTTTTTTTTGCTTCTGTATTTTCTTCTTCTATTACATAAAGGCATTGCTCAATAATATAAAGATGCAAATATTTTGACTGCTTTAAAGAATTGAGTAAGAAATAACTTGACTGAAAATATCTTGGTTTACTTAAGGCACTTTTTAAAAATACCAAAGCCAGGCACTGGTAGCTCATGCCTCTAATCTCAGCTACTTAGGTGGCTGAGATCTAAGGTCACAGTTCGAACCTAGCCCAGGCAGGAAACTCCATGAGACTCTTATGTCCCAATTCCAATTAATCACAGAAAAAGCCGGAAATGGCTCTCTGGCTCAAAAGGAGGCCAGAGCCAGTGCTTAGAGTTCCAACTCTAGGATAAGCAAGAAAACAAAAGTTGAAAGCATTTTTTATAAGTATAATAAAAATTATGTTGTGTTAAAACATTGTTGGGTAGGTTATCCAATTTACATGTCTTTGAAGATTAGACTGGCATGTTGTAGAATAGTCAAGAATATAAATAACTTATTGTTTTTTTTGTTTTGACATCTTTTATTTTTTTAAGTTTTTATTATAAAACTGATGTACATAGAGGTTACAGTTTCATACATTAGGCATTGGATACATTTCTTGTACTCTTTGTTACCTTGTCCCTCATACCCCCCTCCCTCCCCCCCTTTCTCTTCCCCCCCCCCAGGTGTTCAGTTCACTTACACCAAACAGTTTTGCATGTATTGCTTTTGTAGTTGTTTCTCTTTTTTTTTTTTACCCTGTTTTGACATCTTTTATTATTATTTTTTGTTTTGTTTTGTTTTTTTGCCAGTCCTGGGGCTTGAACTCAGGGCCTGAGCACTGTCCCTGGCTTCCTTTTGCTCAAGGCTAGCACTCTACCACTTGAACCATGGTGCCACTTCCAGCTTTTTTCTATATATGTGGTGCTGAGGAATCGAACCTAGGGCTTCATGTATACGAGGCAAGCACTCTTGCCACTAGGCCATATTCCCAGCCCTATAAATAACTTTTAATACTAGCCCATTAAGTCCTTTGAATATTTTGGTGAGAAGTAATAGTATACTGTAAGCACTGATAGAAATAATTTTAAGTTCTTTCTTTAAAATAACCATGTGTGATGGCTGGGAGTGGCTTAGCAAAGTAGAGTGCTTGCCTAGCATGCATAAAGCCCTGGGTTTGATTCCTCAGCACCATATACACAGAAAAAAGGCAGAAGTGACAGTCTGGCTCAAGTGCTAGAGTGCTAGCCTTGAACAAAATGAAGTCAGGGACAGTGCTCAGGCCCTGAGTCCAAACCCAGGACTGGCAAAAAAAAATTAGTTAAAAAAATATATTCCATGTCTGAATTGCAGTCCAGTTTTGGAGAAAAGCATTAACATCACATGTTTTACATTTTAATATACTTATTGTAGTATTCAAAATGCAGATTTAAAATTTAATATTTGTAAGTTGTCAGTGGCACATGACTATTAACTTAAACTACACAGGCAGTTGCGATGTGAGGATCTAGGTTTCAAGACAGCCCACCATAGGAAAGTCCATGAAATTCTTATCTCCAATTAAACAGCAAAAAGCCAGAAATGGTACTATGGCTCAAGTGCAGAGCATCAATCTTTGTTTAGTTTTGTTTTTGTTGCCAGTCCTGGGGCTTGAACTCAGGGCCTGAGCCCTGTCCCTGGCTTCTTTTTACTCAAGGCTAGCACTCTGCCACGTGGAGCCCCAGCGCCACTTCTGGCCTTTTCTATATATGTAGTGCTGAGGAATCAAACTCAGGGCTTCATGTATACGAGGCGAGCACTTTACCACTAGGCCATATTCCCAGCCCCAGAGCATCAATCTTGATAAAAAAAATCTAAGGGACAGCATCCAGGCCTTGAGTTCAAGCCCTAATACAAGCACACACACACACACAAAATTAATATTTGTTCATTTTCTTTGCCAAAAGCAACCAGGCGTGTGGCAGTGCCTGAAATCTCAGCACTTAGGAGACTAAAGGCTTTGGACCTTGAATCTGAGGCCAACCTAGGATCAAAAAACAAAACAAAACAAAAACCAAGTCTGGTGAGGTGAATCAAACTTGTAATCCTATCTGCTTGGAAGGTAGGATTACCCAAGGATGGTGGTTCAAGTCCAAGCCAGGCAGAAAGACTAGACACACAGCTCAAGCAGTAGAGTAACTGCCTAGGAAACAAAGTACTACTAAAAGAATACGGTGATTTACCTGGACATTGGTGGCTCATGTCTGTAACCCTACTTAGTGAGGAGGCTAAGATCTGGACAATTGAGCTAACAAGCTAGTGTGGGAAGAAAAATCCATTGGACTTCATCTCCTAAATAAGCAGCATAAAGCTATTTGGAAGCATGGCTCAAGTGGTGGAACACCAAGGGAGCAAGAAAGCTAAGCAAGCCTGAGGCTCTGAGTTTAAGACCCATTACTGGCAAACAAAATTCTCCTGACTCCATCTTAACCAATGGGTGTAGTGACATGAAACTATTATCCTAGCTACAGAAGAAACAATGTCTGGGTACAGTGTACTCTTGCCTGTTATCCCCAGTGACAGTAAAGTCAAATAGGATTGCAGCTCAGTGTCTCTGGACATAAAGTGAGACTCCATCACAAAAATGACCAACATAGCCAGGTGCTGGTGGCTCACACCTATAATCCTAGCTACTAGGAGGCTCAGGTTTGAAGATTGCAGTTTGAAGCAAGTCCAGACAGAAAAGTCCATGAGACTCTTATCTCCAATTAACCACCAAAAAGCCAGAAGTGATACCACACTGGGGAGAACTGAGTGCTGAGCCTTGGTAGCCCCTGCCAGCCACATGCAACTGTGGACCATTAAGTGGGATTACTCCCCTCTCGGAGCACAAATGCAACCCCTTCCCCTACAATCCCATTCTGAGCCATTGCTGGGGGTTGGGACCTCACCCCGACTCCCCAAAGCCTTGTCACTGAAAAGGCCTGGGGACAGGGGTGGCATATAGCCCTGTCCCCATTAGGCACTAATGGGAACATCCCTTTCCCAGGTCTTTTGTTTATGTTATTTTTGCACAAATCACTCTTTTATATTGATTTTATATTATTTTTTTTGTCGGTTGTAGGACATGAACTCTGGGCCTGGGCACTGTCTCTGAGCTCTTTTTGCTCAAGGCTATTGCTCTACTACTTTGAGCCACAGCTCCACTTCCAATTTTTGAGTGGTTAATTGGTTTTTGTTTTGTTTTGTTTTTGGCCAGTCCTGGGGCTTGGACTCAGGGCCTGAGCACTGTCTCTGGCTTCTTTTTGCTAGCACTCTGCCACTTGAGCCACAGCGCCACTTCTGGCCATTTTCTGTATATGTGGTGCTGGGGAATTGAACCCAGGGCCTCATGTATACAAGGCAAGCACTCTTGCCACTAGGCCATATCCCTAACCCTTGAGTGGTTAATTGGAGATAAGAGTCTCACAAGGACTTTTCTGCTCAGGCTGGTTTGGAACAGTGATCTTCAGATCTCATCCTCCTGAGTAGCTAGGATTACTGGTGTGAGCCACCAACGCCTGGCCAGTTTCTTTTTATATTTAATTCGACTTCATTGCCTCTTGCCTTAAAACCAGCAGGCCCAATTTACAAACCTGAGAGCTACTAATGGCTGCTGCCCTCCTTCCCGGTGAAAGGTACAAAGCAATAGGCATCATGCATCCCCTCACCCCTTCAGCCCCCCCTCCCCCCCCCCCCAGGTTGCTCAAGCACAGATTCCCCTTTTATCTTTGTTCCCAAGTTTGAAACTCATAGCCTCATCTCAAGGTGTAGCCTCCTGCTTTCCTCTGGGATATAAAAGCAGGTAAGGGGACAAAGAGAGCCCTTTGGGCCTCTCCTCCCTTATTACACTACTCCCTTTCCCCTCCCATCAGCAGAGGTGTTGTGAGGATGTGACAGGATTATGCAATTTGGCCTAGGGCTGCCTCCTCCCTTTTCTTTTGTAAAAACAAGACAGTTGGGAGTTTTCATTCTGTTTTGTACTTGCCCTGTGGGGCCTCTACTGCTTCACTATGGGAGACTCTCTTAATTTAACATATGAGAATGTTTCAAAACTCTGGAGCTTTCAATTTGCAAGTAATCAAATGACATGCATAATTCTAATTTTTGGTTCCTAAAGTTAAGGTAGCTTGAATATTGTTTCACATTCCTTTAACTCTTTAAATAACCAAGTCTTCTTTGCAAAAGGCTTAATAATGGAATGTTAGCATCTTCACCAGTGCAAGGGAGAATAATAACAATCCTGAAACAAAATATTCAACACTTTCTCTAGTTTTATTAGTTATGGTCTTAAAAAAATTAAGTCTCTTGACCTAAATATCCACTGGTTTTACTTTGACACAGTTAAACAGCACTGGGTTAAGTCTCTTTGGTATTTGTGTTGGAAATATATATTAACCATATTTTAAAAGTACCAATTTTGGTTTTTTATGCAAAAGGTAAAACTCAAAAGAGAACAGTGTAAATCCTTTTGAGGAGTTTTTATAAATTCTTAAATATAATATGTGATGGATTTTTTAATATTTCCTTACCGTTTGGTGGCTACTAATTGAACTTAGGCTTTTTTGGCATATGCCTATATAGGTAGTCTGAGCTTTGAGGAAGACTCTTGGACATGTCAATTTTCATTAGGTGAATGAGGACATTTTAAGAAGTTGAATTTGTTTTCAGGTTGATAATAAATTCTCTTTTAAATTTTATCTGATTATTAAATAACTTAATGTTTATTTTTGAAAGCCAAGAACTTTTTATGAATCTTTAAGTAGAAAGTTCCAAAAATTGCAACTCAGATATCGACAAGCTATGTTAAATGTTTTTCAGTTTTACAGCAGAGAACACTGATTAGTGTATACAAAGAAATGCCCACATCAATGTTTCTTTTGTTTTGTTTTTAAATCTTAATTCATGTGTCCCTGAGTGACATATCTCAAGTGTTGGGGAGTGGGGTGTCAGAACTAGTTACCTGGCTTTCTATTTTGTCCATTGCTTAGGTTTGTCCTGTTGTCAGAACTGCCCCCCTCCCCCCAAAATGTGTGGCACATGCTCATGCATAAAATGTTAAAATAAGTACATCCTTGTATTTGTATTTGTTTTCAACATTGTCAAGGTGCTATGGGAAATTAAAATAACTAAATTAGAAAAAATAAAATTATTAAAAAGCAAAAAAAAAAACCCCACAAAACTCTGGAGCTTTGGCTCAAGTGACAGAGGGTTAACTAACCTTGAGCAAAATAGCCCAGAGTTCAAGCCCTAAGACCAGCAAAAATAATGGGGTAGATGCATGGCTCAAGTGTTAGAACACATACTAAGCAGTACTGAGGCCTTGGGTTCAACCCCCTATACCACCATAAAAAAACAATAGCAACAACAGCAAAAAACAGTTTGCCACTGCTGCCACTGGAAGACCAGCCACCTGCCTCCCTGTTTCTCACATCATGTGCATCCTCAGACTTATTCCATCCAGCTGTTATAGTAAATTGCTATTAAGTTCTGGATATGCAGAGACATGCCACACCTCAGGATATATATATATATATATATACATATATATGTATATACATATATATACATATACATATACATATACATACATATATGTATATACATATACATATACATGTATATATATACATATATATATATATATATATAGTCAGAAACTGGCACTAAAGAGGGATACAGATGAAACCTTTGAGAATAAAAAAGCTGCAGAGAAAAAATTCAGATATGTAGTTGAGGTGTGTGAGATGTCAGCTGGTAAAAATTGGGACATCTATGAGAGACAGAAAAGAAGGACCAAGGAGGAAGAAGGGAAGAAGGGGAGGTTAGGTTTATAAAAACTGTTCTGGGTGCCAATGGCTCATGCTTATAAGCATATCTACTCAGGAGCCCAAGATCTGAGGATCAAGGCTCATAGCCAGCCCAGGCAGGAAAGCTGATATGACTTTTTTTGTCAGTTGTAGGACTTGAACTCAGGGCCTGGGTGCTGTCCTTGAGCTCTTTTTGCTCAAGGCTAGTACTCTACCACTTTGAACTATGATGCCACTTCCAGTTTCTGGTGGTTAATTGGAGTTAAGCACCTCAGGATCTTTCCTGCCCAGGCTGGCTTTGAATTGTGATCCTCATATCTCAGCCTCCTGAGTAGCTAGGATTATAGGCGTGAGCCACAAGCACCTGGCATCCATGAGACTTCTATATTCAATAAACTACCAAAAAGCCCAGAACTGGAGCTGTAGCTCAATTGGTAGAGTTCTAGCCTCAAGCAAAAGAAGTCAGGGACAACACCTAGCCCCACGACTGGCACACAAAAATACTTAAGAAGCAAAATATAAGACCAGAAATGTAGCTCAAGGGTTAGATCACCCACAGAGCATGATGGAAGCCCTGTATTCAAACCTCAAAACTGGAAAAAAAAAGTATGAAGGATAGCAGTGGAGACATCTACACTTTGATTTCCTTAGCTGAAATCATGACAATTTTAATCTTCTCCCACTTCTGGTTTGTTTTTTTTTTTGTAGTTAATTGGAGATAAGAGTCCCATGGACATTCTTGTCCAGGTTAGCTTTAAATCTTGACTTTCAGATCTCAGCATCTTGAGTAGCTAGGATTACCAGCATGAGCCACCAGTGACCAGCTTCCATCTCCTTTTGAGCTGATAAATAGAAGTGAGCCAACTATATGACATCTGAGCTAAACGCACCTGAAATGTAACACAGTAGGTTGAAAATGCAACAGGATTTAAAAACTCATAGCATACAAACAATACAAAGCAAGCAACAGTGGCTGTTTCAGTATCAGATTAGAAGACAATTCCAGGGACAGAGGAATTATAGAAAGACAAGAATGTCCACCTTCTCAGAATCCATAATAATGTTAAACATGTATGTAATGTGCAACAGAGATTCATCCTTCAAAAAGAAATGAAAGTGGATATACACAGATCCATCATTAAATTTTTGCAGTATAGCAACCCATAATGACTGAGAAAGTCAATAGCTAATAAACCATGGTCCAGATACAGAAGAAGACAGCAAGAGCTTATATAATATCACCCTGACTCAGCAGAATGGTATTCTTTTTTTTTTTTAATTTTTTTTATTATTAATTGAACATAAATTTTTTTTTACAAGGTGTTGTGCAAAGAGGGTGCAGTTACATAGTAGGGCAGTGTGTACATTTCTTGTGATATCTTACAACCTGTTTTTCCATCCCTTGTCTAGGTCAGGTAGACCCATATGCAATATACAATGTATCAAGCACATATACAGTGTTCACAGACTTGGTCTCTACTGTCTCTCCATCTCCCTTTGTTAACAGTCATATATCAGGGAGATCATGCCCCTTTGTTTTCTGTGTTCTAGGCTTGTCTCACTCAACATTATTTGTTCGAGTTCTGACCATTTCCCTGCGAATAACAATATTTCACCATTCCTAATCGCTATGTAGTATTCCATTGTGTATAAGTACCATATTTTTTGGATCCATTCATCTGTGGAGGGGCATCTGGGTTGTTTCCAAATTTTGGCTATTGTGAATTGTGCTGCGATAAACATGGAAGTACAAATGTCCTTTTGATATCTTGGGTTTTGCTGTTTAGGATAGATGCCTAGGAGTGGTATGGCTGGGTCATAGGGTAGGTCTATATTGAGCTTTTTGAGAAACCTCCATACTGTTCTCCAAAGTGGTTGTACTAATTTGCACTCCCACCAACAATGGAGAAGGGTTCCTCTTTCCCCACAGCCCCTCCAGCATTTGTTGTTTCCTGAGTTCAGAGTATAGGCCATTCTAACTGGGGTGAGGTGGTATCTCAGGGTTGTTTTTATTTGCATTTCCTTTACTAGCAGGGATGTTGAGCATTTCCTCATGTGTTTCTTTGCCATTTTTATATCTTCTCTTGTGAAGTCTCTCTTTAGCTCTTTTGCCCATTTCCTAATAGGTTTATTGGGCTTGGAGGGGCTTAGTTTTTTGAGTTCTCTGTAGATGACCGATATCAGGCCTTTGTCTGTTGCTGTGCTGGTAAATATCCTTTCCCATATCGTTGGCTGTCTTTCTATTTTGGTGGCTATGACCTTAGCTGTGCAGAAACTTTTTAATTTGTAGTAGTCCCATTTGTTGAGTCTTTCCCCTATTTGTTGTGCCCCTGGGACTCTATTCAGGAAGTTCCTTCCTGTGCCTATAAGTTCTAGTGTCTTTCCTACTCTGTCCTTCAGTAGTTTCAAGGATTCAGGTCTGATGTTGAGGTCCTTGATCCATTTTGAGTTGATCTTGGTGCATGGTGATAGGCTTGGGTCTACTTTGAGTTTTCTGCATATGGCTGCCCAGTTCTCCCAGCACCAGTAGTTGAAGAGGCTATTTTTATTCCATTGTACGTCTTTAGCTCCTTTGTCGAATATCAGTTGGCTGTAAGAGTGCGGTTTTATTTCTGGGTCTTCAATTCTAATCCACTGGTCTTCCGATCTGTTTTTATACCAATACCATGCTGTTTTTGTTATGATGGCCTTGTAGTAGAGCTTGAAGTCTGGTATGGTGATACCTCCTGCACTATGTTTTTTGCCTAGAATTGCTTTGGCTATTCTAGGTTTTTTGCTGTTCCATATGAATTTATGGATTGGTTTCTCTATTTCAGTGAAGAATGTGGCTGGGATTTTGATAGGTATTGCATTGAATTTGTATAACAATTTGGGCAATATGGCCATTTTCACTATATTGATTCTGCCTACCCATGAGCATGGGAGGTCTTTCCATCTCCTTGTGTCTTCTTTGATTTCCCTTATTAGATTTTTGTAGTTTTCATTGAATAGGTCCGTCACGTCCTTGGTTAAGTTGATCCCTAGGTACTTTATTCTTTTTTTGGCTACTGTAAATGGAATTGTTTCCATAATTTCCTTTTCTGTTTGTCTATTGCTGGTGTACAGAAAAGCTGCTGACTTTTGTGGATTGATTTTGTATCCTGCTACTTTGCCAAATTGGTTTATTAGATGTAGGAGTTTGGGTACTGAGTTTTTTGGGTCCTTGAGATATAAGATCATGTCGTCTGCGAATAGGGATAACTTGATTTCTTCCTTGCCGATGTGGATCCCTTTGATGTCCTCCTCTTGCCTTATTGCTATGGCTAGGGATTCCAGCACTATGTTGAACAGAAGTGGGGAGAGTGGGCATCCTTGTCTTGTTCCTGTGTTTAGGGGGAATGATTTAAGTTTCTCTCCATTTAATATGATATTAGCAGTTGGTCTGTTGTATATGGCTTTTATTGTTTTGAGGAATGTTCCATCTATTCCTGTTCTCTCCAAAGCTTTTAATAGGTATGGATGTTGTATTTTGTCGAAGGCTTTTTGGGCATCGACTGAGATAACAATGTGATTCTTGATTTTAGTTCTGTTTATGTGGTGAATTACATTGATTGATTTACGGATGTTGAACCATCCTTGTGACTGAGGGATGAAGCCTACTTGGTCATGATATATGATATTCTTGATCACTTTCTGGATCCTGTTAGCTAATATTTTATTGAGGAGCTTTGCATCTGTGTTCATTAGTGATATTGGTCTGTAGTTCTCTTTTTTTGTTGGATCTTTGCCTGGTTTGGGAATGAGTATGATATTAGCTTCGTAGAATGAGTTTGGGATTTCTCCCTCCGTTTCTATTTCGCGGAAGAGTTTGAGGAGTATTGGAATTAGCTCCTCACTAAAGGTTTTGTAGAATTCGTTTGTGAATCCATCTGGGCCTGGGCTTTTCTTAGTAGGGAGGTTCTTGATTACCTCTTGTATCTCACCGTAAGTTATTGGTTTATTTAGTTGATTTATTTCTTCTTGGTTCAGTTTGGGCAGTTTGTACTTCTCTAAGAATTGATCCATTTCTGTAAAATTATTGTTTTTTGCTGAGTAGAGGTTTTGGAAATAGCTCCTTATGATTGTTTGAATATTGTGTGTACTTGTTGTAATTTTTCCTGTGGAGTCCCTGATTTTACGAATATGAGTCTCTTCTCTTCTTTTTTTTGTGAGTCTTGCAAGCGGTCTGTCAATTTTGTTTATTTTCTCAAAGAACCAGCTTTTAGTCTTATTTATTTGTTGAATGGTCTTTCTATTTTCAATCAGATTTATCTCTTCTTTAATCTTTGTAATCTCTCCCCTCCTAGTCGTTTTAGATTCTGTCATTTCTTGTTTCTCCAGTTGTTTTAGTTTCATCGTGAGGGTATTCACCTGCTCTGCTTCCATTCTTTTAATGTGGGTACTGAGTGCAATGATCTTGCCCCTCAGTACTGCCTTAGCTGTGTCCCATAGGTTTCTTTGTGATGTGTTTTCTTTGTCATTGTGGCTTATGAATTCGTTGATTTCATCTTTAATTTGATCTGTGACCCAAGTGTTGGATAGCAGCGTGGGGTTTAGCCTCCAAGAGTGTGTATAGGCTCTGTGGTATCCTTTGTTGTTGAGGGTTACCTTTAATCCACTGTGATCAGATATAATACATGGGATGATGTCAATACTTTTGTATTTGCTGAGGTTCTTTGTGTGGGCTATGACGTGGTCTATTTTGGAATATGATCCATGGCCTGCTGAAAAGAAGGTGTATTGGGTCTCTGTAGGGTGGAAGGTTCTATATAGATCTGTTAGATCCATTTGGGAAATGGTGTTATTTAGGTCCTCAGCTCCCTTACCAATCCTCTGGGTGTTGGATCTGTCTCTTGGAGAGAGAGGAGTATTAAAGTCACCCACTATGATTGTGTTTGCATCTATCTTGCTCTGTAATTCTGTGAGAATTTGCTTGACATATGTCGGGCCTCTTTTGTTCGGTGAGTATACATTTATCACCGTGATGTCTTGGTTCTGGATTTTTCCTTGTATTAATATGTAGTGTCCTTCTTTGTCTTTTTGAGTGGACTTTAAAGAGAAGTCCAGCTTGTCTGAGATCAGAATGGCTACACCTGCCGTTTTGGTGGGTGCATTTGCTTGGTAGATCTTGCTCCATCCTTTCATTCGAAGCCTGTTTTTGTCCCTTGCTGTAAGGTGGGTCTCTTGTAGACAGCAGATGTCAACTTTTTGTTTGCGGATCCATTCTGCCAGTCTGCTCCTCTTGATCGGGGAGTTTAAGCCATTTATATTTAAAGAGATCAAGGATAAGGGTGTTTTTTCTCCTTCCATTTTCTTGTTGGGCTGTTTTTTCCTGATTTTTTTTTTATTTTATTTTTTTCCTTCTTGTCTTTAGTGAGCTGGTCTTTCTGCTGGACTTTGGCTGTTGAAGTTTCTTTCTGATTCTGTCTGTGTGTCTTTTACGATCTCTGTTGGGTGGGCTTCCCCTCTTAATATTCGCTGTAGGGCTGGTTTTTTATTCACATACTCCTTTAGCTCCTCTTTGGTGTGGAAAGATCTGGTTCTCCCTTCGAATGTGAACTCCAGTTTCGCTGGATATTTGATCCGAGGTTGTAAATTGTTAGTCTGAAGTACTTGGATGGTGTTCTTCCACCCACTTCGAGCTTGGTAAGTTTGTGTGGATAAGTCGGATGTTATTCGAATCCTCTTCCCATTGAAAAAAGTTTCCTTCTTCGCTTTGGCTGAATTCAGAATTTGCTCTTTAATCTTGAGGTCTGTGGTCCTGAATATTATGTGCCTTGGGGTGGTTTTCCTGGGGTCTGGCCTGCCAGGTGTCCTATAGGCTTCGGTTACCTGGATGGGGTCCCCTGTGAGATTGGGGAAGTTTTCTGCAATAACTTTATTGAGAACATGATTAAGCCCTCTGTTGAACCTGGGTAACTGCAGTCGAAATCAGGACACGGGGGATGCAAGGCGAGTGAACCAATGCATACTTTATTCCAAGAGGGCCAGGGTTTATATAGGGTTAGAAACCAATTTTACAATTACAGGGTAAAAGATCAATACAGCATGACATTTGTCTCAAATACAAAAGTGGAGGAAATTTCCTACTGTGAGGGCAGGAACTTGGTACAAATGCCTTTCTAATTACAGGAGGTAGTGACTACAAAGATTATAGATATCAAGACAAGGAACTGTATACAACTGAGGTAGAACTAATTATCTCCTAGCTATTATCTCCTTAAGGCTAGATAACATTAATCTTGACTTCTCCAAATACTTGTGAAATAACAGTGAGGAGACTTTCCTGTTTACAGAGATAATCTAACACTAAAGGCAGCTGGTCTAGCAAGTCTCCTAAGAGAGACTTGCTAAGTAGGGGGAAAAAGGAGATTCTCGCAACAACTGGTGGCTTCCTTTGGCCCACAAACACCAGAAACTCCTTACTGGGAATGAGTTCCCAAGGGCCTATTAGTGTGCTAATGAGGCATCGGAGTAACCGTGCCGGGGCTAAATTTTTCCACTGGTTGGAGACTTTAATTCTCCAACAATTCCCCCTTTTTTATTAATTTTATTAATTTTATTAATTTTCCACAGCCGCTTCTCTAGAAAGTTTAAGGGCAGTTAGTAAAACATCAGAGGAATTATTCCTAGTGTAACGCTTTATTATAGCTATGATAGAACAATATCCTAAGAAAAAGACACATATCATAAGTATTAAGGCAATAGAAGCACTTCCAACACTATGGGTAATACTTTGCCACCACCCCCTAGGGTCTAGTCCTTCTAAGGTCTGAGCTAGTCCTTGGGCTATATCATCAATAGAAGAGGCATCTGGCAATTCCTTTTGAAAAGCTTCAAAAACCTCCCTGTACAAGCTTTGTTCACTTAACGTACCATTTAGTAGGGCTCCATCTATAAGCATTTGTATATCATTCCATTCACATTCAGAGGCATTATATTTATAAGGTGTTACACAGACATGACTAGAATTCCAATCACGAGTCAAAAACAATCGTTGCTGTAAAGCCAAATATTTCTGTCCAAGCCAAAACACTCCTCCTTTAACAGCTTCTAACTCATCTTGAAGGTGGGCATTTACTTCCAGCTGGTGTTGCCACAGATTGTGGGAGTCCTGGTGCCACTGCACCATAACGTCATGAGTTTGTACAGATTGTCGCAATGCAGCTCCGGATACTGCTGCAGTTGTAGCAATGGCAATTAGTCCAACAAGTCCTGCAATAATCAGTCCAATGGCACGACGACTCCTCCTCAGAAGCCGCTTGAAAAACTGCATTACCAATCCTTGCACAGGTCCTCCAGCCCAGGGACGGTGCATGCGAACAGGAACCCAAAGGGAGTTGCGCTGGGTTAAAATCATGATCCTATCTTGACTAAAATTAAAGGTGACATTGTTATTCAAACAAGTATACAATTTACAATTTATGCAGGTAATGGCATTCTTAGTTATGTTTATGGGGCCGACCATCAGTACATGTGGAAAATGAACACAAGCAGAGATATTATAGGTCTTTACAACTGTGAAGTTGTAGGAGGCCGAGGATCTTTTAGTTCCTGAGTAAGTTCCATTGGCCAGCAATACAGGAGCCAGAGAAGCTGCTAATTTCCAGAGATGACGTTGTGGAGGAAATAGCCTGTTTCCATGGGCGAGAGCAGGCCGGGGGTCACCAAAGCCTGCTCCAAACCACCCTAAAAGCTGTTTAGCAGACATGGCATTGGACATGTTCATAGATAAAGTAGGGTCACAAGATGAGTTATATTCAGTGCAGTTTTTCAACTACACACCAAAAGGTCCCCAATCATACCAAGTATGCTGGGATGTATTCCAAATAGTTGGAAAAAGTTCAGGTTCAGATAAGTAAAATTGTCACATTTAGGCAGGCCAGCAGGGCTAGGATAATTATCTAATTTATAGGTATGAGATCCCACAGACCAGGAAGACAGTCTAATCAGCCGAGTTCTACTGGAGTTATATGAACCTCCATGCTGAATCCAATATTGATATCTAAAAGGGTAACATGGGGAGCGGCCTTGACAGATAGCTTTAGAGAACTGAGAATAAGAGAAGTTAAATGATCTTTCCTCTTCCATAGGAAAGACTGGAATGCCAGACCCATAGGGGGAGAGAGTAAATTAGTAATAGATGTAAAAGAGACAGGGGCTTTTGTCCATAAGTATGGACATAAAGGAGGGTTAGAAATATAGGCCCAATACATTACCTCTGATGTAGCCCCTACAGGTTACCAGTGCACACCTGTCCATTAGAATGGCCTTATCACTTGGATGAGAATGTTTCACCCCGGTCTTGATGCACAGAGGGGTGTTTGTTGCTGGATCCACTGGAGCAGGTGCTAGAAAGATGGGCTGTCTTCTGTAGAAACATAAGCATACCCTCGCCCCTGGGTTAACAACTCCCCGGGGACCCAATTTAGCCCAACCCCCAATCTAATCCAAACCGGCTGCGGTTTGTTTTGCATAGGCGGAGCTAGGAAGTGTCGCTCAGCTCTTGCTAAAACATCTCCTTGAGACAAATTTAAAAAGTTAAGGACAAATAGTGCTTCTGCAATAACGGCTTGGGCTGTTTTGTAAATACTTTTCATAGAAGTTGCATATCCCTCAGTACTATCCATACTCCCCCTCTTTAGTTTTTTAATTTGTGTTTTTAATGTATAATGAGCTCTTTCTACTATACCTTGACCTTGAGGATTGTATTCAATTCCTGTAACATGAAAAATGTTATGAAATTCTAAAAATTTTCGTACTTGTTTACTGGAATAAGTTGGTGCATTGTCAGTTTTTATTTGAGAAGGAATCCCCATGACTGCGAATGTTTCTAGTAAATGTTGAATGACATGAGTCCCTTTTTCCCCTGGTAGAGGAGTTGCCCAAATAAAAGAAGAATATGTATCAATGGATACATGCACATATTGTAAGCGGCCAAATTCAGGGATGTGCGTTACATCCATTTGGTAAATTTTGTTAGGAGCCAATCCTCGAGGATTTGCACCGTGGGGAAGAGTTTGCAGATGTAAGGGTCTGTAAGTAGGACAGTTAGCAATGATTTGTTTAGCTTGTTTAAAGGGAATTTTATAAGTAACATGTAAATGACCTGCATTAGAGTGCCGGGCAGCATGATCTTCTTCTGCTGAGGCAAAAGAGACTAAAGCATCTACTTTAGCATTACCGTATGCCATAGGACCTGGCAAATTAGAATGAGCTCAAATATGGACTACATACAAAGAGTGTTGCCTCTGGCGCAACAGGTTCTGTAATTGATTAAATAGTGAACTTAGTGTGGGTTTTATTTGAGAAATAACAGCAGAGTATATATTGCATAAAACATGTGCTGCATAAGCAGAGTCAGTAATTAAATTAAAAGGTATCAAGAAATTTCCCAGAGCATATATAATAGCCTGTAACTCATTTTGTTGTGCTGATTGCCAAGGGGTAAAGAAAACTTGATATTTATCTTCTGTCCAGAAAGCACATTTGTTATTTTTAGTACCATCTACAAAAACATTGGGAGCATTTAGAATGGGCTCAGAGAGTAAAATATTATCAATAACATAAGTTTGTCTTTGAAAAAATTGCCAAAGAGGACTAGAAGGTAAATGGTATAAAATTTCCCCTGTAAAGCCATTTAAAGCCAGAGGGAGAAGATCAGAGGTTTGTAACATAAACTCAAACTGCTGTTTAGGTATAGGGGTGATAATGAAGTAGGCGTCTTGCCCACTGATTTGCAGGCATCTCTTACGGCCTTGCATGATAATGAAACTGATCATCTCTGGATAGGTGGATAACGTTTTGGAGAAAGTGTGTTTGGTATATATCCATTCCAAAGGCTTATTGTACTGAGCTAGCACCCCTGTAGGGTAGTCTTTGGTAAGTAAAATTAGCAACCCAATAGGGGCAGATAGGTCTACCCAAGCTAAGGAATTTTGAGCCAGGGCCTTTTCCACTAGAAGTAGCTCCTGACGTGCCTCATCAGTTAATTTTTGGGGGCTTTTTAAGTCCGAATCTCCTTGAAGGATGGAAAATAGGTTAGGAATTCTGGGAATTACCAGAATTCCTAAGGAAGGGCAAAGCCAATTGATGTCCCTAGTAACTTTTGAAAATTATTAAGAGTTTTAAACTCTTCAGTACGAATTTTTATTAATTGGGGGGTAATTACTTGTCTTTTAACTAAATATCCCAGATACTTAAATGGTTCTTCTGTTTAAATGAATTTTATCAGGGGCAATTATTAAATCATACTGTTGAAAGTCTAAAGGCAAAATTTGTAACAATTTTGATACAATATTTTTATCAGGTGCAGCAAATAATAAATCATTTTATTGAAAACCTGTAAAACAAACTGGAGTAGTAATTAAACAATCATCTTGATAGCCATCGTTTTCCTATATCCAACTTAAAACAAACATTTTAAATTTCATATCTCAGAATACATTTTTGATCTCAAGTCTTTTACCAAGCCTGGTTGTATTAAAAGAAATCTGGAGCCTAGGTATCACCCATTGCTTCATGCTGCTTGTTTTTCACTTCCAAATTTCTTATCTAGAAAGGCATTCTAAAACCTTTTAAAGTAGAGGCTTTCACACCTTTACCTCAGCCTGTATTTGCATAGAAAAACTGAGGCCCAGGGGGCACATTGCCTCCTGGTTGTCTGCTTTAAAAGAGCCATTTTCCTATATACAGAGAGTTAATGAAAGTTGTGTACTTCTATCCCCCATTAGTTTATATACTTTAAAATATTTACCTGATTATATGTGACTTAAGATAGTTAATCTTACTGTTACAGTACAGTTTACACTTAAAAAATTTAGTACCTGATTCATTAAAGTGATACCCAAAACAATTGTAACAAGAGTACACTTAGCAGTGTGCCCCAGAATTATAACTATGAGATTTCAGAGTTAGCATATTTGCCTTTTTAATACATCCAAATTGCAAACCTGTACAGGAATCGAGTTATATCAGGTAAATAAACTTTCAACTCTCCTTTAAGATATTCCAATTTTAATCCATCCTAAGGGGCAATTTTTAGAAGTATCAGTCAAATCATACATTTTACCATGAGGTTTCCAATGTTTACCTGAAAACAAAAGAAATAAAAGAAAGGCCTCCATTGGCCTGTCCTATAGAATGGGCCTATCTCCATCCTACTCCTTAGAGCTTGATGAACTGCCTTGGGGCCAGCTTGCCCTCTCCCACTATGAATGGACGCCACCCTACGGCTGTCCCATCACGTGGATGGCTAAACTGTACTTTTGTCAGTTTACCCCTCACTACTGAGGATAGGTTCAAGGGCCCTTGCTAAGTTCTTATTTATTTATTTATTTATTTATTTTTAACCATGAATTAAAGAATTTTTAACTATACTTCCTTTCAAAATAAATAATCCTTTAAAGCTTTTGGTAATGCCCAAATTCTATGATCTTTTGAAGTTTAAAGTTAAACTAACCTATTTTTACATCATACATTTTTAATCTTGAACACATTCACACCCACATACATTTGTGCGCGCGCACACACACATACATACATTCACATATGTAGGTATTAATGTAAACAGAACTTAAAAGCAGTCCAAACAACTATCAGCCGTACATTTTTTAGTGGCAAAAGGTATATTTTCCAATCTTACTCTTGTAATGACCAAAACTTAAAACAAAACCTTTAATGAATGATTTTAGCATTGATTAGTCTTATTCACTAGGGCCTATTAGTTTTAGCAAAGTATCTTAGCATACTAATTAATTTTTAGCTGAAGATAACTGGGTTGGGGTCCCCTGGAGTATTACTGAGTCCACCTAGCACTTGACTCTTAGTGTTTACTCTCAGGCTAAGATTAGCCTAGCCGGCTGTTTGAACTCAGCTCTTAGCAGCCTGCACTTTTTCTGCCTTCTTGCAGAAGGAGACACAGTACCTAGTAAATGTTTTGCCCATAGACATGTAAATGGACAACAGAAATAAGGGAAACAAAAGTTTATGTTTAAAACTGGTACCAATCTCAAAGACAAAACTAGTCAAGACAAAACAGAACATAGAAACAGAGGCTTTTACGCCTTGGATGGCATGTCCAGCGTCCACAAGCTGCCAGCCAGAGTGATGGAAAGTCCATAGGGCCCTGAAAATTCTCAGGGGGATCCTCCCCAGTGGAGATTTCCATCCCCTGGCAATCAACCTGCCGAGGCCGCTCACCAGAGGACTTCTTTCCCAATTTACCACTCCACACGAAACACAACTAATCAAACAAGGACAAAGACACATGAAACATGCAGCGCAGGCGCAAATTAAAAGTGCAATTGCAGTAAAAATTCTCTTAAGAAGTAAAAGAAAAATCACTAGTCCTTCCCCAATTCCAGGCTGATGGACTAAAACAGGGAGTGTCAGCTCCCCTGCTAGTGCCTGGTTGTAAAGAAAAGATGATGGGGAAGCCTCCTTCACTGGAAGGGAGCCATGAGACGGCCCTGTATTACAGCTGTCCTAAATTGAGTGAATCTGGTCAATATCTTGATAATGACGGGGCTGTGCCACACCTCTGGTTGGAGGGGGTTCAATGACAGGAAAAGTTTGATAGCAAGAGAGAGAGGCAGAACCATAGGACTTAGATTAATTAAAGTAAAAGTGGGCTCCGCGGCCGCAATTATTTGTTCTTTACTTTCACCTTCCTGACTGCCCCTGGCAGATCGAAAGAGCATCTGTAGCACTTTGACTGCACTGCTGAGCTGCCTAAATTATCATCATTCTCTGAAGGAGCATAGGTAGAGGCTGAAGGCTTATTTGATGTTAATTTTTCTTTAACAAAACTGACAGGAGATAGTTCAGGTGTTGCCATGTCTTTTAGCTCCTGCCCAATTTGAGTTTTTACCTCCCCGGACAAATTATAAGCCTTCATAGCTTTTTCCACGTCAGCCTCTGGCTCAGCAGCTGATGTTATGATAGCATCAGGAGACATCATGCTCACGGCTGTATGTATTAATGCCCAAACAGACCAAAATGTAACTGGAACCTTGTCTCCACACCGATATTCATTTTCCATATTATTCTCTACTCGTTCCCAGACTTCTAAATCTAAAGTATCTCCCTCTGGGAACCATAGATTATACTCCACTACCTGTACACACTCATCTCTTTGTGAACACGAGACCATAGCTCCGTCCCGTTTCAATACATGGTGGATAAAATTAGAAAATGGAGTTGGTTTAGCTTGTCCCATAACCCCGTAATTTTTTAAGAATAGGAGCTCACCACACAGATCCCTTGTCTCCTGTGAATTACACACAGATCCCTTGTCTCCTGTGAATTAAAAATATCTCTCACCTCACTCGAGAGCTCGGCAGTTCCGCAATCTCCTGTGGATCAATTGTCAGGTCCCTGGGTCCGGACGCCAGATGTTGAACCTGGGTAACTGCAGTCGAAATCAGGACACGGGGGATGCAAGGCGAGTGAACCAATGCATACTTTATTCCAAGAGGGCCAGGGTTTATATAGGGTTAGAAACCAATTTTACAATTACAGGGTAAAAGATCAATACAGCATGACATTTGTCTCAAATACAAAAGTGGAGGAAATTTCCTACTGTGAGGGCAGGAACTTGGTACAAATGCCTTTCTAATTACAGGAGGTAGTGACTACAAAGATTATAGATATCAAGACAAGGAACTGTATACAACTGAGGTAGAACTAATTATCTCCTAGCTATTATCTCCTTAAGGCTAGATAACATTAATCTTGACTTCTCCAAATACTTGTGAAATAACAGTGAGGAGACTTTCCTGTTTACAGAGATAATCTAACACTAAAGGCAGCTGGTCTAGCAAGTCTCCTAAGAGAGACTTGCTAAGTAGGGGGAAAAAGGAGATTCTCGCAACAACTGGTGGCTTCCTTTGGCCCACAAACACCAGAAACTCCTTACTGGGAATGAGTTCCCAAGGGCCTATTAGTGTGCTAATGAGGCATCGGAGTAACCGTGCCGGGGCTAAATTTTTCCACTGGTTGGAGACTTTAATTCTCCAACAGCCCTCTGCTCTGGTATTCGGCTCCTTCTTCTATTCCAATTATGCACAGATTATATCTCTTGTCTTTGTCCATTAGTTCCTGGATTAGTCTGCCCTGAAGCTTCACCTTTTCTTGGAGTGTGGTCATTTTCTGGTTGTTGTCAGCTGCTTCATCGTCCAGGCGAGAGATTCTGGATTCCATATGGTCAACTCTTTGTGTTATGGTTTCAATTGCGGAGTTTATGGATGTCAGAGAGCTATTCATGGTTGTCATATCAGCTCTGATCGTGGAAATTTCTTCCTTTAAAGAGTTGTATTTTAAATCTATTTTTTCATGCATTTCAATTCTCAGGGTGTGGAGATTTTCTTTAAAGGCAGCTTGCATTGTATCCATTTTTGCTTCCATTTCTTTAAACGAGGCTTGCATTGTATCCAGGTTTGCTTCCATTTCTTTCTTGGCTTCCTGGGTGTCCTTCCAGATTTCCGCTCTAAACTCCTGGAATTGTTTTCTGATTTCATTTCTGACGCTTTCGATCATTCCTGTTAACATGGCCTCATTTGCTTTTTTATTCTCCATCTCCTCTTCAGTCGTGCTGCTTTTTGGAGCTGGCGAGTTGGCTTGTCCTTTGATGAACTGAGTTATGTTTCTTTGTGATTTGCGCATCTGGAGCTCTGTGTAGGTCTTCCCTCCCTTCTGTGTAGGCGTATCTACGGCAGCAGGTGCTGTCGCTGTGGCCCCGCCCACCAGTGCAGGGCACGCCTACCAGAGCAGGCGCTTTCGCTGGGGCCCCGCCCTCCTGTGCACTGTGAGTCCCCTACAACAGGCACTTTAGCGGGGTCTGCCTCCCAGAGCGAGCCCTGGGTTGTTGGGTTGTGCTTGCGCCCTCCCGCGAGTCCGTTGGGGGGGGGAGGCAGTATGTGTGGGGCCCAGTGGGATCGACTGTCCGGGTGTGGCTTGGCACCCTCAGACCTCGCCTCCGCTGCGAGGAGGGGGAACGAGATCAGGCTCAGGTGACCCGCGCCTGTGATTTTAGTTGTAAGAGTCCGCAAGATCTAGGTGCCTCGGGTGGGGCTTGCCCTGCCGGCCATCCCCCGGCCCCTGTTGGGAAGGGGACGGGGCCGGTTCTGCCAGTTCAGGAACCTTTGGGGGCTTGGGGCTGTTCCGCCCTTCCCCTGCTAGACTGGCTTCCCAGCGCCTGATGGGAGCTTCCCGCCTGATTTGGGGGATCTTTGTTCCCACGGGAGTGGGGAGGGGGAGGGAGGGAGATATAGCTTCTTTGTCGGGCTTGGGTCTCCCGTTGGGGGAAGGGATTATGGGGGACTCACTTTTGCTGCTTTGTGTGTGTGTCCCGCGCAGCCGTTGGCCCTTCAGGGGTTGGCGAAGTGTTTGATATTCTTTTCATTTGTCTATGGCATATTTACAAAGAAAGTTCCTATCTGGGAAATAAATATTGACTTTTTTTTTTTGGTCTTGGGCTTGAACTCAGAGCCTGGGCTGTGTCTCTGAGCTTTTTCAGCTTGTGGCTAATGCTTTACCACTTGAGCCAGAAGATCAAGAGAGAAGCTCTGGCGTGTGTGTGTGTGTGTGTGTGTGTGTGTGTGTGTGTGTGTGTACGCACACATGTGATTAATTGGAGATAATAGTCTCACACTTTGTTGCCCCAACTGTGATCCTCAGATCTCTGCCTCTAGAGTAGCTCAGGTTATACAAGCATGAGTCACTGGTGCCTGGATAACTTTGAGTGGTTTTTTTTTTCTTTTTCTTTTTTTGTCGGCCATGGGGCTTGAATTCTGGGCCTGGGAGCTGTCCCTGTGCTCTTCAGCTCAAGGGTAGTGCTCTACCACTTTGAGCCACAGTGTCACTTCAGGTTTTCTGGTGGTTAACTGGAGATAAGAATCTCATGGACTTTTCTGCTAGCTTCAAACAGGGATCCTCAGATCTTAGTCACCTGAGTAGCTAGGATTATAGGTGTGAGCCACTGACACCCAAGTAACTTTGACAGTTTTTATTATTATTATTATTATTATTATTATTATTATTATTATTTTTGGCTAGTCCTGGGCCTTGGACTCAGGGCCTGAGCACTGTCCCTGGTTTCTTTTTGCTCAAGGCTAGCACTCTGCCACTTGAGCCCCAGCGCCACTTCTGGCCATCTTTCTGTATATGTGGTGCTGGGGCATTGAACCCAGGGCCTCATGTATACGAGGCAAGCACTCTTGCCACTAGGCCATATCCCCAGCCCACTTTGACAGTTTTTTTTTTTTTTTTTTTTTTTTTTTTTTTTTGGCCAGTCCTGGGCCTTGGACTCAGGGCCTGAGCACTGTCCCTGGCTTCTTCCCGCTCAAGGCTAGCACTCTGCCACTTGAGCCACAGCGCCGCTTCTGGCCGTTTTCTGTATATGTGGTGCTGGGGAATCGAACCTAGGGCCTCGTGTATCCGAGGCAGGCACTCTTGCCACTAGGCTATATCCCCAGCCCCTACTTTGACAGTTTTTAAAAGTGAAATAATCTTGTGGTTTCTTTGGTTGAAGTGGAATCAAACTAGAATTCAATAACAGAACAATTTCAAATTCTTGAAGCTTCAAAATATAGTAAAAGTAATCCACTGGTGAAAATGGAAATCTCATAAGAAAATATTAAAGAAAATGAAATACAACATGTAAATATTTGTGTGATATAGAAAAGCAATGTATGGAAGGAAATTTATATCACTAAATTTTTAGAATAGAAAGAAAATTCTTAATTCAGTCTTTACAGCCAGGCATCAGTGGCTCACACCTGTAATCCTAGCTTCTCAGGAGATTGAGATCTGAGGATTGTGGTTCAAAGCCAGCCAATACTGGCACAACTAACTAAGCAAATACCCTTACACTTACAAGAACTGATAGACTCCAACACAATAATAGTGGGAGACTTTAACACCCCCACTACGAATAGGGATAACTTGATTTCTTCCTTGCCGATGTGGATCCCTTTGATGTCCTCCTCTTGCCTTATTGCTATGGCTAGGGATTCCAGCACTATGTTGAAAAGAAGTGGGGAGATTGGGCATCCTTGTCTTGTTCCTGAGTTTAGGGGGAATGATTTAAGTTTCTCTCCATTTAATATGATATTAGCAGTTGGTCTGTTGTATCTGGCTTTTATTGTTTTGAGGAATGTTCCATCTATTCCTGTTCTCTCTAAAGCTTTTAATAGGTATGGATGTTGTATTTTGTCAAAGGCTTTTTGGGCATCAACTGAGATAACAATGTAATTCTTAATTTTAGATCTGTTTATGTGGTGAATTACGTTGATTGATTTATGGATTTTGAACCATCCTTGTGACTGTGGGATGAAGCATACTTGATCATGATGTATGATTTTCTTGATCAGTTTCTGGATCCTGTTAGCTAATATTTTATTGAGGAGCTTTGCATCTGTGTTCATTAGTGATATTGGTCTGTAGTTCTCTTTTTTTTGTTGGGTCTTTGCCTGGTTTGGGAATGAGTATGATATTAGCTTCGTAGAATGAGTTTGGGATTTCTCCCTCTGTTTCTATTTTGTGGAAGAGTTTGAGGAGTATTGGTGTTAGCTCCCCACTAAAGGTTTTGTAGAATTCGTTGGTGAATCGATCTGGGCCTGGGCTTTTCTTTGTTGGGAGGCTCTTGATTACCCCCTGTATCTCACTGTAAATTACTGGTTTATTTAGTTGATTTATTTCTTCTTGGTTCAGTTTGGGCAGTTTGTACTTCTCTAAGAATTGATCCATTTCTGTAAAATTATTGTTTCTTGCTGAGTAGAGGTTTTGGAAATAGCTCCTTATGATTGTTTGAATATCGTGTGTACTTGTTGTAATTTTTCCGGTGGAGTCCCTGATTTTACGTATATGAGTCTCTTCTCTTCTTTTTTTTGTAAGTCTTGCAATGGGTCTGTCAATTTTGTTCATTTTCTCAAAGAACCAGCTTTTAGTCTTATTTATTTGTTGAATGGTCTTTCTATTTTCAATCAGATTTATCTCTTCTTTAATCTTTGTGATCTCTCCCCTCCTAGTTGTTTTAGATTCTGTCATTTCTTGTTTCTCCAGTTGTTTTAGGTTTATCGTGAGGTTATTCACCTGCTCTGCTTCCATTCTTTTAATGTGAGTGCTGAGGGCAATGATCTTTCCCCTCAGTACTGCCTTAGCTGTGTCCCATAGGTTTCTTTGAGATGTCCTTTCATTGTCATTGTGGCTTATGAATTCGTTGATTTCATCTTTAATTTGGTCTGTGGCCCAAGTGTTGTATAGCAGTGTGGGTTTTAGCCTCCAAGAGTGTGCATAGCCTCTGTGGTATTCTTTGTTGTTGAGGGTTACCTTTAATCCACTGTGATCAGATATAATACATGGGATGACGTCAATACTTTTGTATTTGCTGAGGTCTTTGTGTGGGCTATGATGTGGTCTATTTTGGAATATGATCCATGGGCTGCTGAAAAGAAGGTGTATTGGGTCTCTGTAGGGTGGAAGGTTCTATATAGGTCTGTTAGATCCTTTTGGGAAATGGTGTTACTTAGGTCCTCAGCTCTCTTGCTAATCCTCTGGGTGTTGGATCTGTCTCTTGGAGAGAGAGGGGTATTAAAGTCACCCACTATGATTGTGTTTGCATCTATCTTGTTCTGTAATTCTGTGAGAATTTGCATGACATATGAAGGGCCTCTTTTGTTCGGTGAGTATACATTTATCACCGTGATGTCTTGATTCTGGATTTTTCCTTGTATTAATATGTAGTGTCCTTCTTTGTCTTTTTGAGTTGATTTTAATGAGACGTCCAGCTTGTCTGAGATCAGTATGGCTACACCTGCCGTTTTGGAGGGTGCATTTGCTTGGTAGATCTTGGTACATCCTTTCATTCAGAGCCTGTTTTTGTCCCTTGCTGTAAGGTGGGTCTCCTGTAGACAGTAGATGTCAACTTTTTGTTTCGAATCCATTCTGCCAGTCTGCTCCTCTTAACGGGGAGTTTAAACCATTTATATTTAAAGAGATCAAGGATAAGGGTGTTTTTTTCTCCTTCCATTTTCTTGTTGGGCTGTTTTTTCCTTTTTTTTTTTTGCTTGTCTTTAGTGAGCTGTTCTTTCTGTTGGACTTTGGCTATTGTAGATTCTTTCTGATTCTGTCTGTGTGTCTTTTACGCTCTCTGTTGGGTGGGGCTCCCTTCTTAGAATTCGCTGTAGGGCTGGTTTTTTATTTACATACTCCTTTAGCTCCTCTTTGGTGTGGAAAGATCTGGTTTCCCCTTTGAATGTGAACTCTAATTTTGCTGGATATTTGATCCGAGGTTGCAAATTGTTAGTCTGAAGTACTTAGATGTTGTTATTCCACTCACTTCGTGCTTGGTAAGTTTGTGTGGATAAGTCAGCTGTTATTCGAATCCTCTTCCCATTGTAAAAAGTTTCTTTCTTCGCTTTGGTTGAATTCAGAATTTGCTCTTTAATCTTGAGGTCTGTAGTCTTGAATATTATGTGCCTTGGGGTGGCTTTTCTGGGATCTGGCCTGCCAGGTGTCCTATAGGCTTCGGTTACCTGGATGGGGTCCCCTGTGAGATTGGGGAAATTTTCTGCAATATCTTTATTGAGAACATGTTTAAGCCCTCTGCTTTGGTATTCGGCTCCTTCTTCTATTCCAATTATGTGCAGATTATATCTCTTGTCTTTGTCCATTATTTCTTGGATTAGTCTGCCCTGAATCTTCACCTTTTCTTGGACTGTGGTCATTTTCTGGTTGTTGTCGGCTGCTTCATCATCCAGGTGAGAGATTCTGGATTCCATATGGTCCACTCTTTGTGTTATGGTTTCAATTGCAGAGTTTATGGATGTCAGAGAGCTATTCCTGGTTGTCAGATCAGCTCTGCTCGTGGAAATTTCTTCCTTTTAAGAGTTGTATTTTAAATCTATTTTTTCATGCGTTTCAATTCTCAGGATGTGAAGATTTTCTTTAAAGGAGGCTTGCATTGTATCCATTTTTGCTTCCATTTCTTTAAAGGTGGCTTGCATTGTATCCATTTTTGCTTCCATTTCTTTCTTGGCTTCCTGGGTGTCCTTCCAGATTTCCGCTCTAAACTCCTAGAATTGTTTTCTGATTTCACTTCTGATGCTTTCTATCATTCCTGTTATCATGGCCTCATTGCTTTTTTAATCTCCATAGTGATAGGCTTGGGTCTACTTTGAGTTTTCTGCATATGGCTACCCAGTTTTCCCAGCACCAGTAGTTGAAGAGGCTATGTTTATTCCATTGTATGTCTTTAGCTCAGAGTAGCTCACCACTCAGGCAGTTCGACTTCCTGTGTGGACCGCTCTGGGGCCGGTGTTGTTGAGGTGCGGCCCACCCACTTGTGCGAAATGCACCAAACTGAGTGGGCACGGGCCGATGGACAGCTCTGCCCTTCTGTGTAGGTGCCCCTAACCAGAGTGGGCCCTGCCGCTGTGGCCCCGCCCACCTGAGCGGGGTACACCTAACAGAGCGGGCGCTGTTGCCGGGGGCCCCGCCCACCTGTGCGCTGTGCGCCCACTACAACGGGCCCTGCCGCTGTGGCCCCGTCCACCTGAGCCGGGTACGACTACCAGAGCGAGCCCCGCGTTGTTGGGTTGTGCTTGCGCTCTCCCGCGAGTCCACTGTGGGGGGCGGTATGTGTGGGGCCCAGTGGGATCAACTGTCCAGGCGTGGGTAGCAACCTCAGACTGTGCCTCCGCTGGGAGGGGGGTGCGCGTGTTCAGGCTCAGGTGTCCCTGCTGTGCTGGTATTGCCCACTAGGGCCTGTGATTTTAGTTGTAAAAGTCTGCGAGGTCCAGGCGCCTCATGTGGGGCTTGCACTGCCGGCCATCCCCCGGCGTGCTTTTCTTGCTCAGTTGTTTTGCCCATGGCTGGCACTCATTTTTTTTTTTTTTTTGCCTTTCTTGGGGTTTGAATTCAGGGCCTGAGTGCTGTCCCTGAGCTTCTCTGTGCTCAAGGCTAGCAGTCTTCCACTTGAGCCACCGTGTCACTTCTGACATTTTCTGAGTAGTTTATTGGAGTTCGTGGACTTTCCTGCCCAGGCTGGTTTCAAACCTCGATCCTAAGATCTCAGCCTTATGAGTAGTTAAGATTAAAGGCGTGTACCACTGGCACCTGGCTCAGCAACATTTTACTCTCACCTTTTAATTCATTTTTATGTGTCAGTCTCTGAACCCGGTCCCTGTACTTTTCATGCTTACTGAAAACATTTATTATTTACATGGTGTCATTTCTTTTTTTAAAAATTTAATTTATTTATTAATTGAACACAATTTTTTTTCACAAGGGGAGGGAGGGAGGGAGCTTCTTTGTAGATTTTGGGTCTCTGCTAGAGTTGGTCTCCCGTTTTGGGGGGGGGGTTAATGGGGAACTTAGTGGTCCTGGGTTGTGTGTGTGTCCTGCGCTGCTGTGGGCTTTTCGGGGGTGGGGTGCTGGGGTGTGGTGATTGGTCGTTTGGTGTTGGCGGCTCCGTCTGCACCGTGGGTTCCCCTGCTGCTTATGCGTGATCCCTGCTATTCGGTTCTGTAGGTCCGTCCCTCGACGCTGTCTATCTCGGTTGGTCTGTGTTCCGTCTGGGGGTCCGTGGAGTACTGCTGTCTGTACTCTGAGCTCCTGGTGTGACTTTTCAGCAGTTGGTTTGCCAGCGCCGGGTCCCCTTTCCCAGCCAGGCCCTGTTCGGGCCAGGGTCGGCAGGTGGGGGGCGTACCCCGGAAATTTTCCGGCTCCGTGCAGGCTATAGGCTCTTCTTTTTTTGTGTTTTGTTTTTTGTTTTTTTTTCCTGTTTCCTGCATTTCTCTGTTGCTTCTGGCTGCTGGGTTTGCTGGGTTCCTGATGGGGTGTCAGGTGTTGGAGTTCCCAGCTCGCTATTCAGTTGGAGCGAGTTGGGGTACCTCCCTACTGTGGCGGTGCCATCTTCCCTCCTCCCAGAATTGAACTACTTGACAGGGCCTAAAAGCAGTGAAACACTTCTTCAGGAAGTTTGTCACATTTTTATGTTTGTTGTAAGGCAGGTCTGAGGACCTTGAACCCTCTGAATCACATCATTTGCATAGCATCCTCTCTCCAATAGAGGTGAACTAATAAGCAGAGACTTAAAGCACTAAGACCCTGAGAATAGATACTAGTGCCTTGAGTTCAGACCCTCCAAATCGTGTTATTTTCACAGTATCCTCGTCACCACAGGGTGGTGAACTTATGGGAGTGAAAGCACAGTGTTACATTTCCAGGAACAGAATCCTAGTGTGTATTTGCTTACAGACAAAGGGTAAGGACTCTGAGTTCAGTTCCTCTGCTTCATAAGACAGTCACAGCTTCCTGTTTTCCACAGGGAGGTGAACTTCTGAATGAGATCTATAAGCATTGAGATCAGTAGACAGAGTACCTTGGTTCCTCAGGTCTCCCCCAACCAGTGACTCAGTGATCTGT